>NC_060120.1:1062260947-1062566319 GCF_021461395.2 Schistocerca americana | reverse complement strand
TTTGGCCATATGGTGCACAGATTTTTGTTGATATGGAATCCAGAAGACGCCACGAAAACTGTCAACGGCCAGTAGAATGGTGTGCTGACCGCGTGCCTCTCTGTATCCTCGTCCAGTGACGCCTGTGGGCTGAGGATGACACGGCGGTCGGTCGGTACCGTTTGGCCTTCACGGCCTGTTCGGACAGTTTTACTTTAGTTTGGAATCTAGAAGACACACGTTACTGGGCTACTGTACTATGCTGCAACGCTATATGACAAGCTAGGTAGATTAAAATTCTAGACTGCAGTAAACTACATAACACTACACACATACACACTACACTATACTAAACAGCACTACTAAAGACAGCGCTGTACACTCATGTACTTAGTATGAGTGGGAAACTGAATTTCCTCATTTGCCTAGATAGTTAGCTCCTGGTACACGGGGGCATATATCAGGATTCACATAGACTTTGCTGCTGCAAAAGGTTGAAGAGAGTGGGAGACGGTTGTCAGCGTATCAGGAAATCATTCATGGTCGTCCCCAAGGCTCTGCCGTTCTGTGTCTTGTTGTCATGATGTACTGTTGTTTCCCCTGGGTTGTCTCTCAGCCATATAGGCTTGCTGCTTATGAGCTTTTATTTTGGTTGTCAACAATGTCACTTTGTGTCAAGGCTCTTCAGTACTTATTATAATATAGACAGATATATTGCCAAAGACGTGCCTACCTTGTCCTGTGATGTCCTCTCTAATGGTGCAGTCTCAGACGATGTGGCCTGGTGTGCTGACTGCTCCATATTCACACATATCTGTGATGCACTGTCGTGTGCCGGCCGAAGTGGCCGTGCGGTTAAAGGCGCTGCAGTCTGGAACCGCAAGACCGCTACGGTCGCAGGTTCGAATCCTGCCTCGAGCATGGATGTTTGTGATGTCCTTAGGTTAGTTAGGTTTAACTAGTTCTAAGTTCTAGGGGACTAATGACCTCAGCAGTTGCGTCCCATAGTGCTCAGAGCCATTTGAACCATTTGAACCACTGGCGTGTTTTCAGTAAGTGTCTGAAATACGGACTATGTCCCCACAAATAGTGTATAGCTGCCGTGGACAGTAGCAAATATGACATTCTTGATCTTTCTTTTATGTTAAGAAGGAAATGGAAGGTTCTTCTACCTGTTTCTGCCCTGTCCCAGGTTTCTTGACATTCTCTGGAAATATATATCGATTTTTCCTTATCCTTATCAGTATCTAATTTATCTTATCGTATTCACCCTTTTTGAGCCAATATTGTGCACCTGTCTTCCTTACTGCTAGTTCAGCGGTAGCAAGTCTAATATCACATATAACGACTCAGTCGGCGTTTTTCTGTATGTGCCTGTCAGATGCAGGAGTACACCTCTCCGGCTCTATCAACCCATACGCTCGATCCGTAGCCCACAATACTGATTAAGATTGCGTACGGTTTTATTGCACTTAAGAGGCAGGTGAAAGTATCTTTACTTTTGTTTAGGGTTATGAAGTCTCTCCGGGAAATTGAAGTTTTGATTTTCTTCGATGTTTACACCCAGCTCGTTTCTCTTCATAGGTTAGGTAGATAGATATTCAGAGATCATAGGCCCTGCAGACCATGCGAACTTCCACGTACTGCCTCCAATCCTTCCTGTTTTTGCCCGGTTCCTCCAGGTGTCTTCAATTCCCAGGGCTGCTAGGTCATTCGCCAGGTCGTCCATCCAGCGCTGCCTTGGTCGTCCAATGGGGAGTTTGGTGTATGGTTTCCCCGCTAGTGCCATCTTCGCCTGTCTTCCATCTGGCATATATGGCTACATGGCCCACCCATTGTATTCTTTTGCTCTTTATCTTCTGTGGGATAGTTGTTTGTCGCATCAGAAGGTCGACTTCCTCGTTTTTCCTTCTTCTCCATTCTCCGTTATCTAAAACCGGTCCCTATATCTTCCTCATTACTCTTCTTTCAAATATTAATAGTTTTTCCCTTTCTCGCTTAGTAATTCTCCATGTTTCTGAACCGTACATTACTGCTGGGCATATCACTGTGTTGTAGATTTTCATCATAGTGTTCACCGATTTCGATTTAGAGCCTAGCGTCTCTCTGAGGAATGCATGCATTTCATTCCAATTGCTATTCTTTCCTTGATGTCCATTTCTATGTTGTTGTCCGTGGTAAACCAAGATCCCAAGTATTGGAACTGGTGTACTCTCTTGAACCTCTTGCCATCTATGTCAAGATATTCTTCCTGGTCTTGTCTTCTTCCTAATTGCATGAACTCTGTTTTGCCTCGATTCACTTTGAGCCCTATCTTCTGGTCATAATCGTCCATGTTCTGCTACATTTCTTTCAACCCATGCTATGATTCACCTTGTAATACTATGTCATCTGCATATGCGAGACAACTGAAGTTACCGTCCATCTCTACTCCAGCCCACTACTTTTGCTTACACTCTTTGATACTTTCTCTAAGATAACATAAAACAGAATACAGGAGAGAGCATTCACTTGTCTGAGACCTGTCTCAATTTTGAATGTTTCAGATGTGGCTCCTCGGAAACGTACTGCTGCCTTTGACCCTTCCATTCAAGCTTGCACCACTCTCACTAGCTTCTCAGGGATTCTGAAGTCACCCATTGCATTGTATAAGCTATTCCTGTGGATGCTGTCGTACGCACGTTGAAAACCGACGAACAGGCTGTAGATCTCTCTTCATAGGTTGGTCATTTCTAATGAGTATGGGGTTTCTAGAGTTTGATAGCGTTCCTTTCAGTAATATATAAATCGTTTTGTGTGCTGCTGTCGTTAATGTGTCTGAGCACAAATTACTAAGTGTTTAAAGAACCCTACTATTTTCTCAAAATTTAGCCCATGTGTTGGCAGATACTATAATTATATGTCGTCTGCATAGGCTATGTATCTGCTCCACTGCCGGCCGCGGTGGTCTAGCGGTTCAGGCGCTCAGTCCGGAACCGCGCGACTACTACGGTCGCAGGTTCGAATCCTGCCTCGGGCATGGATGTGTGTGATGTCCTTAGGTTAGTTAGGTTTAAGTAGTTCTAAGTTCTAGGGGACTGATGACCACAGATGTTAAGTCCCATAGTGCTCAGAGCCATTTCTGCTCCACTAAAGATTCAATGCCAGCATCTCAGAGCTCTGGGCCATAAGCAGGGTCCCGCAGACAGACTGTGGTGGTATTTTTCACTATTTTATTTCTGGTGTATTTCAGTTTCACTTGCCTGTCTGTAAAGTAATCTAGTAAGTTGTTAATAGAGACACTTGGAAATGTCAACCCAGTTCAAACATTTGAGCAGAGCAGGCCACCATAAATTATTGAATGCCCGGCTATATCACTCATTATGCCTGTAACCTACTTGTACTGCGAGGTGTTCACAACACCCATTGCGTAATTTACTGTATCCCTGGTGGATTTTCCTTTCCTGAAACCGTACTGCGTAGGGCTCATGCCTATTACCTATCTACGCTCCGTCAGGCAGCGATACATAAGCTTTTCCTATACTTTGGCTAGGCCATTTACCAAACAAATCAGCCTGTAAGAGTTCAGTTCTTTTGCGATCTTTGTCTTCCCCATTTTTAGTGAAATTATATTCTAGGGTTTCCAGATTCTTGGCACCAAAAAAATTCGTTTAATGGCGTTGTTATATACGGGTCAATTTGGTCTAGTAACTGTTGGAACACCCGTGCCATAATTATTTCTGGCCGAGATCCTTTTTTCTTCTGTATCTTAATTCGTGCCAGCTTACGTTCCTTTGGGGAGCTAGAAAGCAAATTGTATTACTGAAATGCTGCTCTAGCTGTTTTGAGCTAAGATACTGATGGTTTTCTGTGTTTTCCGTTGTCGTATCGTCTGGTAAGAGTTTCTCAGTAAGTGTTGCACTGAAGTCTCCCAGTCTGTCGTCATTGTGCCATCGGGTCGTCCTCATTGTTCATAATACTATCGTTTATCGTACCTGTTTCTTGCCAGTTTGTATGTAAAACCCAATATCTGTTACCTTGACTTATGCCTCCTATTTCTCTACTTTAGTTTAGTACAACAGTTATTTGTATTATTCGTTGACTGCTCGATGGAAATTCAGCCTTCTTTGTCTTCAGTTATTAATATTGGGGGGGGGGGGAGGGAGGGATGGGTTATTTCTGATCCTAGCTGAATTATGTGTATAGGGAACGATGGAAGTGTTATTACCCTTCTTTGTGGTTCGCCAAACGCTACCTTTACTTTCGTTTTTGTACACGCAGAGTAACGTACGTGGTCCAGTAGTCAAATATTTATCAAGAAAATCACATAGTTTTTAGGAAGCTTCGTCTGGTCGTTTCTTGATCAGCATTCCACGATGTAGCTGTCTTTGAAGATTGAATCTGTTTGTTCAGCTGCATCGGTGCAAGATTTCGTGTAGTGATGGACCAAGCTATGTCACGTGGTTTTTCTTGAATCAGTGCTTATTCTTCGAAAGAAGCATGCTTTTCTCAGGCAATGTCAGAAAGTTAGAGTTCGCAATATCTTCAAGGAGTCAGAAACAGAAGGTCGCTGGTGGTATTGGTCTGTAACTCTGTGCGTCTGACCCTGTACCCTTTCGTAAAGAGAAGCGATCTGTACTCTACTCCAGTCACGAGGGCCTATTCGATGTGCAACATATTTTCGACACATATGAGATCTGTCTGGTAGGCAGAGGCAAATCATGGAAAAAAGCAGCCGGGATCGTAAATTGCTAAGAACCTGTGCGTAGATCGAAGTCGTCTCATACAAACAAGAAACTGACAGATGGAGGTGATGTTTATGAAATGATCGGGATATACAAAACGACTTACTTAAGTACTCCTCGGCTCTATAGCTCTTGAAGGGCCTTGGCCTGCATCACAATATCCCGCCATTCTATTCGATCCATGGCCCTCCGTCTACATCGTCTGACACGCACCATTTTCATGTCTTCTTCAACTCCATCCACCCATCTCCTTCTGGTACGTCCCCTTCGCCGTCTGCCTCCATCCTTGCCATCACAAATCCTCTTACATGCTCTGTCTTTTTCCATTCTGACCACGTGCCCTGCCCACTGCAATCTTCTTATTTTAATGGCAGTTACAATGTCAGGCTCTTCAACAAGGTGTTGTAGTTCTGAATTCGTACGAATGCGCCGACCTTCTTGATCATATATTGGGCCATATATTTTACGTTACACCTGTCTCTCCCAAATGCTAACGATCCTTTCCTCATTTACAGTCATGGTCCACATTTTGGCACCATACATATCTTCTGGTCTTATATTTGTTTTGTAAATGAGGATTTTTGATTTTCGTGATAGATGCGTACTGCTAAGCACTGGTAGTGCGGCAAAGTAGCATCTGTTATCTGCTGCTATTCTGGCCTTCACCTTACTGCCCATGTCATTTGTCTCAGTGACGGTCGACGCAAGGTACTTGAAGTCTCTCACACTTTCAAACTCCCTGTCGGCTATCCTGAGATTTGGTAGGTTTTGTTGGTTGGTCATTGCCATATACATTGTCTTTTCGACATTGCGGTCAGGCCAAGTTCTCTTGCACATTTCTCCAGTTGTTGATAGGCTTTGCCTAGCACAGCAGTGTTTCGTGCGAGTAATGCCACATCGTCAGCGTAGGCTAGGTACTGTAGTGAATGATTTAAGAAGGTTCCTCCTTTATTTAACTCTATATGACTTATGACTTTTTCTAGGTAAAGGTTGAATAGCAATGAGGAGATATTGTCACCCTGTCTAAGTCCCTTCTTCACTTCCACTTCTCTGGCGATTTCGCCTCGTATTTTTACTTTACAGTTGGTTTCGCTAAAGGTCGTCATAGAAAGTATCATTGTAATGTTGAAAAATTTTCCCCTTAATCTTAACATGGACATCCGTTCATTGATTGGTTTGCAAGCACCTCATGGCATGTTTCAGTTCTTTAGCGACCAAAAAATCTGTTCCAAAAGTATTCATCCTCCCGCCACTACAGAAGATAGTGAAATTTCCTATGTCCATTATGTCACTCCCCTTCCACCTAATTTCCTGGAGTGCCAATATTTTTATACTGTTTCTTACTTGCGTTAGCAGGTAACGTAGGGCTCCAGCTTGATACAGCTTCCGCACATTCCATGTTCCTATGTACATATCTCTTATCCTTTTTTTTATTTGTTGGGGTCGTCATCGAAATATCTATCCGGCTTATTCCTTTGCTAGCATTCGCAACAATTGCTGTTTTATAGGGTGAGATTGTTTATCTTCCGCCCAACCGTTTGGGGGTTTGCCCCTTACAGCTCGCAGGTTAGCTGGCTCATCTACATCTACATTCTACATCTACATTCTACATCTACATTTATACTCCGCAAGCCACCCAACGGTGTGTGGCGGAGGGAACTTTACGTGCCACTGTCATCACCTCCCTTTCCTGTTCCAGTTGCGTATGGTTCGCGGGAAGAACGACTGTCTGAAAGCCTCCGTGCGCGCTCTAATCTCTCTAACTTTACATTCGTGATCTCCTCTGGAGGTATAAGTAGGGGGAAGCAATATATTCGATACCTCATCCAGAAACGCACCTTCTGGAAACCTGGCGAGCAAGCTACACCGCGATGCAGAGCGCCTCTCTTGCAGAGTCTGCCACTTGAGTTTGTTAAACATCTCCGTAACGCTATCACGGCTACCAAATAACCCTGTGACGAAACGCGCCGCTCTTCTTAGGATCTTCTCTATCTCCTCCGTCAACCCGATCTGGTACGGATCCCACACTGATGAGCAAACTCAAGTATAGGTCGAACGTGTATCCACAGGTTATGTCGCCTGTATTTGAAGAAGTGTCATGATGACCTCTCCATTGGCAAAAGATTCCGGAATAGTCACCCATTCGGATCTCCGGGAGGGGACTGCCAAGAGGTAGGTTACCATGAGAAAAAGATTGAATAATCAACGATAGCATAACGTTCTACGAGTCGGGACGTGGAATGTCAGAAGCTTGAACGTGGTAGGGAAACTAGCAAATCTGAAAAGGCAAGTGCTAAGGCTCAATCTAGATGTAGTAGGGGTCAGTGAAGTGAAGTGGAAGGAAGACAAGGATTTCTGGTCAGATGAGTATCGGGTAATATCAACAGCAGCAGAAAATGGTATAACAGGTGTAGGACTCGTTATGAATAGGAAGGTAGCGCAGAGGGTGTGTTACTGTGAACAGTTCAGTGGCCGGGTTGTTCTAATCAGAATCGACAGCAGACCAACACCGACAACGATAGTTCAGGTATACATGCCGACGTCGCAAGCTGAAGATGAACAGATAGAGAAAGTGTATGAGGATATTGAAAGGGTAATGCAGTATGTAAAAGGGGACGAAAATCTAATAGTCATGGGCGACTGTAATGCAGTTGTAGGGGAAAGAGTAGAAGAAAAGGTTACAGGAGAATATGGGCTTGGGGCAAGGAATGAAAGAGGAGAAAGACTAATTGAGTTCTGTAACAAGTTTCAGCTAGTAATAGCGAATACCCTGTTCAAGAATCACAAGAGGAGGTGGTATACTTGGAAAAGGCCGTGAGATACGGGAAGATTTCAATTAGATTACATCATGGTCAGACAGAGATTCCGAAATCAGATACTGGATTGTAAGGCGTGCCCAGGAGCAGATATAGACTCAGATCACAATATAGTAGTGATGAAGAGTAGGCTGAAGTTCAAGACATTAGTCAGGAAGAATCAATACGCAAAGAAGTGGAATACGGAAGTACTAAGGAATTACGAGATACGTTTGAAGTTCTTTAACGCTATAGATATAGCAATAAGGAATAGCGCAGTAGGAAGTACACTTGAAGAAGAATGGACATCCATAAAAAGGGCCATCACAGAAGTTGGGAAGGAAAACATAGGTACAAAGAAGGTAGCTGCGAAGAAACCATAGGTAACAGAAGAAATACTTCAGTTGATTGATGAAAGGAGGAAGTACAAACATGTTCCGGGAAAATCAGGAATACAGAAATACAAGTCGCTGAGGAATGAAATAAATAGGAAGTGCTGGGAAGCTAAGACGAAATGGCTGCAGGAAAAATGTGAAGACATCGAAAAAGATATGATTGTCGGAAGGACAGACTCAGCATACAGGAAAGTCAAAACAACTTTTGGTGACATTAAAAGCAACGGTGGTAACATTAAGAGTGCAACGGGAATTCCACTGTTAAATGCAGAGGAGAGACCAGATAGGTGGAAAGAATACATTGAAAGCCTCTATGAGGGTGAAGATTTGTCTGATATGATAAAAGAAGAAACAGGAGTCGATTTAGAAGAGATAGGGGATCCAGTATTAGAATCGGAATTTAAAAGAGCTTTGGAGGACTTACGGTCAAATAAGGCAGAAGGAATAGATAACATTCCATCAGAATTTCTAAAATCATTGGGGGAAGTGGCAACAAAACGACTATTCACGTTGGTGTGTAGAATATATGAGTCTGGCGATATACCATCTGACTTTCGGAAAAGCATCATCCGCCGGCTGCTGGTGGCCGAGCGGTTCTGGCGCTACAGTCTGGAACCGCGCGACCGCTGCGGTCGCAGGTTCGAATCCTGCCTCGGGCTTGGATGTGTGTGTTGTCCTTAGGTTAGTTAGGTTTAAGTAGTTCTAAGTTCTAGGGGACTTATGACCTCAGCAGTTGAGTCCCATAGTGCTCAGAGCCATTTGAACCAAAAGCATCATCCACACAATTCCGAAGACGGCAAGAGCTGACAAGTGCGAGAATTATCGCACAATCAGCTTAACAGCTCATGCATCGAAGCTGCTCACAAGAATAATATACAGAAGAATGGAAAAGAAAGTTAAAAATGCGCTAGGTGACGATCAGTTTGGCTTTAGGAAAAGTAAAGGGACGAGAGAGGCAATTCTGACGTTACGGCTAATAATGGAAGCAAGGCTAAAGAAAAATCAAGACACTTTCATAGGATTTTTCGACTTGGAAAAAGCGTTCGACAATATAAAAGGGTGCAAGCTGTTCGAGATTCTGAAAAAAGTAGGGGTAAGCTACAGGGAGAGACGGGTCATATACAATATGTGCAACAACCAAGAGGGAATAATAAGAGTGGACGATCAAGGACTAAGTGCTCGTATTAAGAAGGGTGTAAGACAAGGCTATAGCCTTTCGCACCTACTCTTCAATCTGTACATCGAGGAAGCAATGATGGAAATAAAAGAAAGGTTCAGAAGTGGAATTAAAATACAAGGTGAAAGGATATCAATGATACGATTCGCTGATGACATTGCTATCCAGAGTGAAAGTGAAGAAGAATTAAATGATCTGTTGAACGGAATGAACAGTCTAATGAGTACACAGTATTGTTTGAGAGTAAATCGGAGAAAGACGAAGGTAATGAGAAGTAGTTGAAATGAGAACAGCGAGAAACTTAACATCAGGATTGACGGTCACAAAGTCAATGAAGTTAAGGAATTCTGCTACCTAGGCAGTAAAATAACCAATGACGGACGGAGCAAGGAGAACATCAAAAGCAGACTCGCTATGGCAAAAAAGGCATTTCTGGCCAAGGGAAGTCTACTAATATCAAATACCGGCCTTAATTTGAGGAAGAAATTTCTGAGGATGTACGTCTGGAGTACAACATTGTATGGTAGTGAAACATGGACTGTGGGAAAACCGGAACAAAAGAGAATCGAAGCATTTGAGATGTGGTGCTATAGATGAATGTTGAAAATTGGGTGGACTGATAAGGTAAGGAATGAGGAGGTTCTACGCAGAATGGGAGAGGAAACGAATATGTGGAAAACACTGATAAGGAGAAGGGACAGGATGATAGGACATCTGCTAAGACATGAGGGAATGACTCCCATGGTACTAGAGGGAGCTGTAGAGGGCAAAAACTGTAGAGGAAGATAGAGATTGGAATACGTCAAGCAAATAATTGATGACGTAGGTTGCAAGTGCTACTCTGAGATGAAGAGGTTATCGCAGGAAAGGAATTCGTGGCGGGCCGCATCAAACCAGTCAGTAGACTGATGACCCAAAAAAAAAAAAAAAAGGTCGAACGAGTGTTTTGTTAGCCACCTCCTTTGTTGATGGTTGATGGACTACATTTTCTAAGGACTCTCCCAATGAATCTCACCCTGGTAACCGCCTTACCAACAATTAATTTTATATGATCATTCCACTTCAAATCGTTCCGCACGCATACTCCCAGATATTTTACAGAAGTAACTGCTACCAGTGTTTGTTCCGCTATCATATAATCATACAATAAAGGGACCTTCTTTCTATGTATTCGCAGTACATTACATTTGTCTATGTTAAGGGTCAGTTGCCACTCCCTGCACCAAGTGCCTATCGGCTGCAGATCTTCCTACATTTCGCTACAATTTTCTAATGCTGCAACTTCCCTGTATACTACAGCATCATCCGCGAAAAGCCGCATGGAACTTCCGACACTATCTACTAGGTCCAGGGGAGCATCCTTAGCCTTTGTAGATCCCTCGAATAAGTGCAATGCAGCAGGTGACTTGTATCGGGTTTACTCCCTTAGGGAGACTAACCTCACCACGCCCCTAGAGCCCTCCCTGCCCTATGTTGTAGGATGTTAAGAATGAGAAGGGAAAGGTGTAGGCTTAGGATAGGATCGGACACGAGACAGGAGATGGGTCGTCGCGAGACTCGCTTCGTCTGGCTCCTGCCCATTGGCCTGTACGGCATGGGTGGCCCTGCTGGTAGCTAGCTACCGCCGGCATAGCCCTCCGGATCTAGAGGACGCAAACCTCTTCGCCCGCAGGGGCAGTGCTACGTTAAGGCGGTGTCCTCTGAGGAGGATACAAAAAGACATTAATGTTAAATCGTCAGTGGCTTAGGTGCACAGGAAATAATTACTTGACGTTGGTAAAAAATCATGAAGGACTGATTTACGTGTGTGAAGTGTTACAGTTATATAACAGCGATGCATGAGATTTGTGTAAATACACTGAGGTGACAAAAGTCATAGGATCGCGATATGCACATATACTGATGGAGGTAGCATAGCGTACACAAGGTATCAAAGGGCAGTGCATTGCCTTGAGCTATCATCTACAAGTGAATTGGTTTCCCACATGATTATGATCCCACGACCGAAACTAACAGACTTTGATCGTGTAATGGCAGTTGGAGCTAGACGCAAGGCACATTTCATTTCAAAAACCGTTAGGACATCCAAGATCCTGAGCTCCACAGTGACAAGAGTATGCCGACAGTATCAAATTTCAGACATTACTTCTCACCACATACAACGCAGTAGCTCACTTAATGACTGAGAGCAGTGGCGTTCGAGTGGAGTTGTCAGTTCTAACAGACAAGCAATACTGCGGGAAATTACCGCCGAAATCAGTGCGGGACTTACGACGAACGTATTCGTCGGATACAGCGGCGAAGGCGAGTGCCGTTGCTGACAGCACGACATCGCCCGCAGCGCCTCTCCTGGACTCGTGATCTTATAGGTTGTACGATAAATGACTGGAAAATTGTGGCCTGGTCAGATGAATCCCGATTTCGGTTGGTGAGAGCTGTTGGTAGAACCCACGAAGACGCGGGCCCAAGTTGCCAACAAAGTACTGTGCAATATGGTGGTGACGCCATAATTTTGTGGGCTGTGTGTACACCTAATAGATGGGATCCTATAGTCCAACTGAACCGATGCCCACCCCCGGTAGCTGAGTGGTCAGCATGACAGAATGTGAATCCTAAGGGCTCGGGTTCGGCTCCCGGCTGGGTCGGAGATTTTCTCCGCTCAGGGAGTGGGCGTTTAGTTGTCCTAATCACCATAATCATTTCATCCCCATCGACGCACAAGTCGCCGAAAAGCCGTCTGATCGAAAGACTTGCACCCGGCGAGCGGTCTACCCGACGGGAGGCCCTAGCTCACGACATTCATTCATTCATTCATTCATTCATTCATTCATTCATTCACCGAACCGATGGAAATTGTTGGGTTCGATTACTTGTTCCCGAACAACGACGGTATTTTTATGGATGTCAGTGCGCCATGTCACCAGTCCACAATTGTTCGCGATTGTTTTGAAGAGTTTTATGGACAATTTGAGAGAATGGTTTCGTCACCAAGATAGCCCGTCATCAGTCGCATCGACAGTTTGTGGGGCATAATCGAGAGGTCTCTTCCTGCACAAAATTCTGCAACGGTAACACTTTCGAAATTATGGACGGCTGTAGAGGCTTCTGCAGGTGACTTCCAACGACCTGCTGAGTCCATGCCACGTCGACTTGCTGCACTACGTCGGATAAAAGGACTTCCGACACGATATTAGGAGATATCATAGATAAGCTAAGAACTGGAAGCACGTCAATAATTAACTGTGTAAATCAAACGAACTTGTTATCAGCGTATCAGTTGTGAAACTGATGGGAAGCCCCACTCCAGTAATGAAGAACATGGAAGAGGTAAGAGAATTAGAACAGGTTACGTACAAGTAAAGAAACTTTTTATTACAGGAAAGGAATATTCATATGGAAATATTATCAAGCGATAAAATTCTGAGGTATATTTGAAAAACCCATTCGTAAATAGTACAGTACACAGGGTGATTTTGCTAAAGAGACATTGCAGGAAATGATTCACAATACGATAAGTAGCAGTTAGGTCATATGGACATATGGCAGGAAATACGTTCCAAGGGGGATGCCCCAACATGCAGGTGGAGATGAAAGCCGTTTGACAGGTTTCAGTGATAGAAAGCACATATGGGAACACACCAGAGAAGTGGGAATGTTCTGTCTGTACTAGTGTTGTAGGTCCACATTCAGGAGGGCAGAAGTGTAGCGCCACATTGTATCTTCCACGATCCCTCATGCACGAGACGTATCTGCACTTCCTGTGGGCGGCCGTGGCTTCCCTGCATGTAGACGTGCATTTTGCGATACAAATGATAATCTGGGTGTTACAGGATGGAGCTCCAGCTTGCTTTGGTACTTTTGTGGGGATGCATCTCGACAATATTTATGATGAGGATGGAGCGGATGAGATGGTGGAGTCATATAGCCTGTCCAGTTGCCAGTCATGAGACCTTTAGATTTCTTCCTCTGGGGCCACCTGAAATACACACATCAAAAAACGTTTTGAATCACCACCATTCGAAGAACTCCTGTAGATAGAAGTTGACTGTGGATATTGTATCATAGACACCGTCCCTTTGACTGTTCAGATATGTCACTAAACCCGCCCAAAGATGTGAACAACCATGCATGAGCAGCACCTATTAGACGGAGGGGTTCCGACAGGCTATCAGTTCCAGTAATGCTACCAGGAAGGAGGTACACGACTCGAGTTGTCTGTAGTTCAACCGTGCTTAGACGGTCAACACCGCGGTTCAATAGCGTCCGCATTGTTGCTTTGCGCCAGGAAGGGCTGTCAACTAGGGAAGTGTCCAGGCGTCTGAACCAAAGCGATTTTGTTCGGATATGGGAGAGATACAGAGAGACAGGAACTGTCGATGACATGCTTCGCTCAGGCCACCCACGGGCCTACTGCAGTTGATGACTGCTACCTACGGATTATGACTCGGAGGAAAACTGGCAGCAACGCTACCATGTTGAATAATGTTTTTCGTGCAGCCACTGGACGTCTTGTTACGACGCAAACTGTGCGCAATAGGTTGCATGGTGCGCAACTTTACTCCCGACGTCCATGGCGAGGTCGATCTTTGCAACCTCGACACCATTCAGTGCGGTACAGATCGGACCAACAACATGCTGAATGGCCCGCTCAGGTTTGGCATCACGTTCTCTTCATCGATGAGTGTCGCATATGCCTTCAACCAGACAATAGTCGGAGACGTATTTGAAGGCAACCCGGTCAGGCTGAATACCTTAGACACACTGTCCAGCGAGTGCACCAAGCTGGAGGCTCCCTGCTGTTATGGGGTGGCAGTATGTGGGCCGACGTACGCTGCTAGTGGTCATGGACGGCGCCGTAGCGGCTGTACGATACGTGAATGCCATCCTCCGACAGATAGTGCAACCATATAGGCAACACATTAGCGAGGCATTCATATTCATGGACGACAACTCGCACCCACAACGTGCACATCTTGTGAATGACTTCCTTCAGGATAACATCGCTCGACTAGAGTGCCCATCATGTTCTCCAGACACGAACCCTATCGCGCATGCCTGCGATTGACTGGAAAGGGCTGTTTATGGACGACGTGATCCACCAACCACTATGAGGGATCTACGCCGAATCGCCGTTGAGCAATGGGACAATCTGGGCCAACTGTGCCTTGAACTAGTGGACAGTATGCCACGACGATTACAGGAATGCCTCAATGAAAGAGGACGTCCTGCTGGGTATTAGAGGTACTGGTGTTTACAGCAATCTGGACCACCACCACTGAAGGTCTCGCTGTATGGTGGTATAAGATGCAATGTGTTGTTTTCGTGAACAATATAAAGGGCGGAAATGATGTTTATGTTGATCTCTATTCCAATTTTATGTACAGGTTCCGGAACTCTCTGAACCGAGGTGATGAAAAACTTTTTTTGATGTGTGTAAGTCATGTATTTGGAGCCCAGTCACGTATTTGGAGAAATTGGAGTAACCTTTTCATGCTGCCTGTAACGCCATTAGCTTGCAGGACGGCACTCTTCAGTGTAAGTGTTAGTCCCTGCTGACTCATGTTCCTCCATGCTTAGCAGGTCGCGCATTGAATCGCACTTTACAGGCATCACGAATTAATAAATACCCTGTTTTCCGGTCATATTTCCGTATGTCCTTTTTTTGCTATGCTAAACCTCTCAGGGAGCAATATATGCCGTCTGTCTGTATTTAGTTAAAACTCTCTGTAAATTAATACATGAAACAGTCTAAATTATAAATAAATAGGAACTAAATTTTATCGCACTTTGACATAATGGGAAAAGGAGAAAATGTACGACTGTTGAATTGCCGCAATATATGATGGACTTTATCAGAATTACAACTGAAAATTAGTGTTGCAACTATAACAAAAGAAGAATTTATCCTATTTTATTGAATTTTTAAGGAGGCTTTTTGGGTTGCATGGTTTATTTTACATTCATACACAGCTGTCTTGCTGACGCTTCTCTTGCCTTAAAGGTAATATTTTCCTATCGTTTGCCCAAAGATTTGGGGAACCAACTGTGTTATAGTGTTAATATGTTGAAGTGAGGTTTTTCACGAAGCTTTTTCTTCGCTTGGTAAATTTCAGCTGCATTCCGGTACAGAAGTAATATTTCGGTTATGGTTCTCGGCTTACAAGGGAACAGTCCAATCCTAGATGTCGAAACTTGCCCCGAGTATTTTTATGCAGCAAGAATTCGCGCGAAAGAAACAGAACGTAAAAACTTTAGCTGTTAAGACACACTGCTACTATTTAAAAAAAATATTGTAGTTTGCCAAAAATGGACACCCCTGCCGCTACTGTGGCAGGCAGAGTACGCGCAACACGGCGACCACGTGTCCTTGAGTGACGGCGCATCGGTGAACAATAACATGGGACAATACGATCGTAATTTGTAAAGCGAATTTCTGTTTCAGTAGATAGTTTCTCTGATACAGTTGTTCACAGTAACCATTTGCTCGAATCTACAACTCATTTTGTACCCATGATAATTTGCAGTGGCCTTTGGGTATCGCTAAATTTTAACAATGGAAATAAAAGTGAATTAATTTCCTTTGTGACTTCTTGTCATATTCTTGCTAATTGCATCTGTCATTGCGCAGTTTCCAGAGTTTCATTGTAACGTGGGATCCAAATGCAATCGAAATCACCTACGTCTCTGTCCGCAGCACGTGTTCTAGTGACGGCTCTCAGCCGTGGCACCGTGCGGACGGCCCCGCGCGCCGTCCAGTGCTCCGCTGCAGGCGTTGTTTACTTCCGCGTCGTAGCTTTAAGGCTTGTGTCCGTCCACCGTGAAGAACATGTCGAGCGCTTACCGCCGTGCGACCCGTAAAGTTTCTTTCCCAGCTGAACATGCGCGACCACGTGCACATGAAGTTGAAACGTTCCTACGAGAAGAAGTTCGTTTAGATCTTAACCACGTTCTCGGAATCCATTTTTCGATCACGAGTAGTGTCGTTTATATTAAAATGACAAACACCGAGGTGTGTGACGATGCCGACATGCCAATGGCCTTAAGTTCAAATACTCTGATGGTCACATCGGAGCTGTAACACTTGAACTCGCAGAGTACGGTCAACGCACGATTAGGGTGTTTGAACTACCTTTTGAAGCGCCGAAGGACGAAGTTGTCTCTGCGTTACAACCATACGGTATCGTCATCGGTTACGTAGAGGAAAAATAGCAAACCTTCACGACCTACCATGTCCTTCATGGTGGGCGTCAGGTCAAAATTGAACTGAAACCACATATACCATCATACCTGACAATTGGCGGGGTGCGAGCCATTGTCATGTACGACGGCCAACCCCGAACATGTGCGGCTTGTGGACGAGAAGGCCACGCCAGATCCGCCTACATGCGACGCCGCCTGATCCAGACGCCGGTCGGCGAGGAAGCGTCCCCAGCGGTGATCACTCAGATCCCTGTCACTTATGCCAAGGTTGCCCAGGAAGGTAGCACCGCTAACAGGGTCTTCCTGCTCCGTTGACGTCGTCTGATCAAGTAGATACAACCGCTACTGCGATTCCTTCTGAGGTGCCACAGAAGCCAGATCCTGACCTGCCGAATCTTCGCAGCATGGTGACTAAAATGCAACTGAGATGGACGCTGATCTGGGAGTGGTACCTACTTCTGCTTTCCTTCAGACTGGTCCGGAATCAGACGAAAGCCACTCGCAATCGAACTCTGAACGACATGTTCGAAAACAAGGATCACCACGAAAGAGAAAGAAAAGTAGCCCTACACCCCCTGATGCATCCATTCTACGGATGGATACCAGGGATGCAGCCCCGAAAATGGACGACAAACCGCTCTTTGATGACCAAAAGTCTGATGCGAACGACCCGCCACAAACCCCTCCTTACTGGCGCCGTCACCCTTGCAAAAAAAATTAGAACTATTTAAACCTAACTAAGGACACCACACACATACATCACATCCATGCCCGAGGCAGGATTCGAACCTGCGACCGTAGCGGTCGCGCGGTTCCAGACTGCAGCGCCTAGAACCGCTCGACCACTCCCGCAGGTCGATGTTAAAGAGAGCCTATCCGCTGAGCCGAAAACTACGTCCCCTCTCCACGTCGACGATGTGCACAGCCGATGCCCCACCGCAGTATCTGTCTCCTGGGCAGACGACGTGGAGATCGAAGGTGCTGATGATGAGGCGCCCGCATCGGTTGCGGCCGCGCCCGCAAACTCTCCACAATAGTAGCCTCTTCAGCGGACCGGCAAGATCGACGACCTCTCGCTCCTGAAGAAGGAGCTCCACCTGTGCCTGTGGGACTCCAACACCAGCATTATCGTGTCGCAACGATTAACTTCGCGACCATTCGTGCGCCCCACAAACTATCGCTGCTCCGCGATACGATTTATGATGCGGACATCGATATTGCGCTTTTTCAGGAAGTGCAAGTCGCCGATTTTTCACCACCACATGGCTTCACGGCGCATCTCTCTCCCGCTTCGGACACCGTAGTGGTGTTGCCATCATCTTACGAGAAGGTCTTCCTGCCGAAGATGTCCTATACCTCCCCAACGGCAGAGGTATGGCCCTTACTCTCTTTGGTGTGCGCATCGTCAACATTTATGCGCCGTCAGGCTCCAGCTGCCGTCGTGAACGCAATGCCGTCTTCGTGAATGAAGTTACACCCCTTTTTATGGGACTACACGATGACTGGGTCATGGGTGGAGACTTCAACTGCACCCAGCGACCTCAGGATCAATTGCCGCGTCACCGCGTCACCCACCATGCGCAGCTCTGTAAACAGTCGCCACGCGACTACAATTTGTCGACACGTGGAGACATGTTCACGGTGATCTTTTGGGCTTTATGTACTACACTGCGCACTCCTCTAGCCGACTGGATTGTATCTACATCTCGCGATCCCTAATTCAACACACTCGACAGGCTGAAATCTGGCCTGTTGCTTTCTCAGATCATGAGGCTTACTTCTGTGATGTTGTCTTCGCAAGATAGGCAGTATGGCACGGACGTGGTTGATGGAAACTGAACACGGCACTTCTTAATTCACCTGACTGTCGACTTCTAATAGATGACACTTGGATCGCATGTAATAGACGCCGTCCCACGTATCCGTCTACCATATCCTTGTGAATCCAGTGTGCAAAACCTGCTCTTCGAAAAACTTTGATCCGATATGGCAAAGATTTTGTCGCCTGGAGGAAGAGCACTATGGACTTTTACTACAGGATCCTACGAGCATGCTCCACGATGCTAGCCTCCCCTGAGCGCCATACAAGGATGAACCATGCTAAGGCCCAAATCTCCAATCTCATGCGAAGGCCTTTTGAAGGGGCGATAGTACGATCTCGTACTGCTGATCGCATGCCTCATGAATATCCGTCGATGTACCATATCGTCCAAGAACGTCGAAATCGACGCCGAAAATTGATTCACGTCCTAACAGATCAAGAAGGGCGTCGTTACGTAACCCAATCTGCAATAGGGAATGTGCTTCACGCCCACTACCAGCAGCTCTACGCCGCAATTCCATATTGCCCAGAGTTGATCGAGGAAGTCTCGCAGCTCAACTTCGGTGGCATCGCAGGAGATGCGGCGATCGACTTGATGTCAGAGGTGACTGATGATGAAGTCCGCGATGCGACCCGGGCAAGTACCATCAATCGCTCCCCAGGACCCGAGAGTCTTCCCCTCGATTTTTATCGCACCTTCCGTGATTTGTTAGAGTCCACCTTCACCTCAATCTGTAAGGAACTGATGTCTCGGGAAGTGCCTGTGCCGGACGCTTTCATGGAAGGAATTATTATTCCTGTACATAAACCGCATGGTGGCATCAATAGCAGTGATTATCGGCCCATCAGCCTCCTTAACAGTGATATGAAAATATTCACTCACATTTTGGTGGCACGACTTAAAAACGTGCCCGATATGTTGTGTCGCCAGACCAAGCATCTTTGGGAGGGGATAATAACATCCGCACGGCTTGATGCCGCTACAGCGATATGATCGCCGTTACCCAGGCGCAGTGCCTCTCTGGGGCACTTGCGTCTATGGACTTTAGTCAAGCTTTTGATAGGATTGACCATTCGTTCCTTACGGCCGTTCTCCACCATATGGGTTTCCCAGTCGCCGTTATCACAGTAGTGATGCGCCTTCTGCGGGGTGCCTCATCCAGGATTATGTACAATGGCAGACTCACTTCTCCGATAGCAATAGGTCGATCCGTGCGTCAAGGTTGCCCTCTATCAGCGATTTTGTGCGCCTTTTCCTTGGAATCCTTGCTATGTGGACTAAGACAACGTTTGGTAAGGTTGCCCATAGATCGAAATATGGTTCAAATGGCTCTGAGCACTATGGGACTTAACAGCTGTGGTCATCAGTCCCCTAGAACTTAGAACTACTTAAACCCAACTAACCTAAGGACATCACACACATCCATGCCCGAGGCAGGATTCGAACCTGTGACCGTAGCAGTCACGCGGTTCCGGACTGCGCGCCTAGAACCGCGAGACCACCGCGGCCGGCTCCATAGATCGCTACCGTTTCTGTTGCACGGCCTATGCTGACGATGTAATCATCTGTTTACGTAATGCCGACGATGTTCGAGCTGCTTTGAAGTGGGTAGCGACTCATGGTGAGGCGTCGGGTAGCTCTTTAAACGTACGTAAGTCACAAGTTATGTTCATGGGCGAGGGACTTCCCGTGGAGCGCGTTACACCTCTCACCACTGTTGATACCATTCTCTGTTTGGGAATAGATTTTTTATCTGATGTCCGCCGTTCAGCCACCATCAACTATCGACGACACCTTTTAATGATCAGAGCAGGTCTTATGGACCATCGCCTTCGATCCCTAGATATTCTCCAACGAGCTCGGTATGTCAATATGTATATCGCATCCCGAGTTCCCCATGTATCACGAGTTCTACCTTTCCCGCTTACTGTGGCACGTCACATGTTGGCAGCGATGGCATCTTTCGTCAGCTCTGTGTTGTTGATTAAAGTTAACTATGCAACCCTTACTCTTCCCCGTGAACGAGGTGGAATAGGTCTGATTCACGTGCCGAATAGAGCTCGCGCCCTATTTGTCAGCTCCCAGATGACGGTATGGACACGTTGCCCAACGAGCCTCACTGGTCTCCTCCTGTCGGCATATACGCCGGTCTCACTGTCAGCCCCAGTGATGATCTCGGATGTTCCGGACCAGTTCCATTACATAAGATACTTTTTCTTGAACTCATTTATCTACGCCTCGCCTTGCCAAGACAGCTTTTACTCAAGGCAAAGGCAGTATACAATGTCCTCCAATTAGGTCGTCCACCTAACCCGATGGAACAAAAGTCCCCTCATGTATGGCGCGCGGTTTTCGCCTGTTCAATCTGTCTGGTACCTAACTGTCATTGGTAAGCATATCAACCAATCTCGCCTTCATCGTATCCACCTCGCCCAATCACCTCTATGTTCCACGTGTGGAGTGCCAGACAATGACGAACATCGGTTTGCTTGCGGACCGGCGGTGGAGGTTTGGTAATTGATTCGTCATATTGTGGCTTTTCTAACGCGGGGCATTCCGGATAGGATTACTCCCATGTCATTGTTTCCGGAACGCGACTATTTTCCTCGGACAAAGACCAATGCTGTGAATTGGATTCGCGGATATGCCATTCGCTACTTATTTGGACAAACTGTAGACTCTGTACTCGATTTTTGGACATACCTCAGTGACCGTCATTATGTCGTTGTTCGTCACCCAAAACACAGACAATTTTTCTCGAACTTCCTTGGGAGTGCTTTTCACGACCAGCCTCGCAGCTGGAATGTGTTAAGCCAAGAGAGAGGAAGGTTTCCTGTTTGAACCAATGAACATTTCTGAACAATTGAACGGAACACATCAATTTCGAGAAGTCGTGACTCAACATATTACCAGCGGGGCGCAGAAGGCCTCTGATCAATTACACAACAAAAATAAACAAAAAAAGTACAAATAAAAATAAAATTCAGAAAAGGGAAGATTTAGTTTTGTTTGTAAGGATAGTCCTAACCTTGCATTCCCATATTAGCCCTGGCATATAGGCAGCTCTCTGGGGCAGGTTTAGTCAGGAGCCAACGCCTGAAGTGGACCATGTTATAGGATGAAAAGTGGCGGTGGCACTTATTTTCTTTTTTTAGTTCCATTATCCTAAGGGGCTTTAAATAAAAATATAAAAAACAAAAAGGTGGATAGAGCGTCTGCCATAAAAAATAGAGCTTAAAAAAAGGAAAAAAATATAAAAAAAGAAAAAAAGTGGCTAGCGTTGCTGCCTCGGGATCATGGGGTCCCTGGTTCGATTCCAGTCCCGGTCGGGGATTTTCTCTGCCCAGGGACTGGATGTTTGTGTTGCCCTCATCATTTCATCATCATAATCATTCGAGAAAGTGGCTAGACCTGATTGTGTAAAAAATTAGACTGTGTGAAAACTGGGACTCTGTACGGGCACTGATGACTGCCATTTGAGCGCCACAGAAACCAGTCATCATCATCATTACCTACTTCTCCTGAAGACGGTTCCATTTCGTGAAATATTAATATGAATTTTGTAAATGGAAGAAAGTTTCGACTACTAAATACGAAATATGAGCCAAAATGAAACTCGAGAAAGTGCGAAAGAAACAGCACCTTTGTCTTTAGGAGGACGATGAGAAGATGGTTCATATCATTCTGATTCCACAGGGTGTGTGATTCAGCCTCTCAATAAACAAAATGTTCAACTGGGTAAACCGCTTTTCAGATAATTGACAGAAATTATAATGTCAGACAGCTCTTTGTTATTTCACGTTCATCAACGGAGCAGTATGTTTAAACCTCAGTCATTTGTGCACTGTCAGTTTGCATTACCACATTTTACGAATACCAGCCACGCAGCATAATATGTAGAACAATGACAGCACCATTTCTTATCTGCTTCCACTGATGTCAAAATATATTAAACAAAAATTGTGAAACATCTAAATGCATTAATTTTTCTTTTATCAGATATACCTGGTTTGTGGAAAATATTTTCGTCATCCGGTAGACACTTCACATTTTTGTGACAACTGGGAATAAACAAGAAAACTGTATCACTGATAGCAAAATATACATCATTCCGTAATTATCATGAGTACTATGCTACAGAAATGAGAATAAAGTATTTAATTTCAACAAATTACTATCCCAATCGATGGATGTTGTCTGCAATATAAAATCATACAGTGACTTGATTCTCTTTCCCCTGTTAGTCACTTGCGTAACAATTACATCTTCAACACTTCAGCCATCGATATAAAATGCAAATTTTTCAAAAACTTAATGAAGTGAGACATTTTTGGTATGGTTTAAGTGCTTAGGCTTCACATGTGTGGCCCTTAGACTTCACAATACGCGGCCGTACGCATTCTTGTCGTGACTGTCTGCTTATTCGCCGATTCGAAACCTAGGTAGGAAGGTTCTACAAACCGGTGTTATAAGGTTAATCATGGGACAAAAATGAGTAAGTTTTAAATTTTTTGAAAATACTTGTACTGAGCCTTAGCACCTACAATTTTGAAAGTATATTTCTTTCGGTGTATTCTTTATGCGTGAAAAGTTTCAGGGTAGGTTTCAACATGTCGGTTTGGATCGTTCCCTTGTTAGTACTCGAGTATGACACGCAGGGCTGCAGTCGATATGAGTAGTAACCTAGACTTCTAGTTTGCCACATGCCGTATTCTTCTGTATTTTGATTGGGTTTCTGTGGAAAGCCAGCAACTAGCGGCGCACCGGCTCATCAACGGTAGCCTGCGAGCCTTCTCTCTCTCTCTCTCTCTCTCTCTCTCTCTCTCTTTCTCTCTCTCTCTGCAGGTGGCCTCGCACTGCTTTGGGCGTCCCAATTGCATTCAGGTGGCGCTGTGGGGCCAGCGCAGCAGGTGTCGCAGAAAGGAGCCGTTGAACCAGCAGCGGCAACGGCGGCGGGCTGTGACGCGTTGCCGTGGCAACGGGCAGCCGCCTGCCTCTGTGTGCGCGGCGGGCTGCGGGGCATTCATGCCGGCAGGGGCCGCCGTGATTGCGTCGCATTGAGCGCGCAGGGCCACTGGGGTAGGGGACAACGACAGCGCAGCAGGACGGCGGTCTGTCGGTGCAAAGGCCCGCAAGGGCGGCGGTGGCCTGCCCTGCATCCCGCCGATCAGTACACACTGAACTACACCACGTTCCAAAACCACTCTGTTCAGTTCCGCTCTCACCACCGTGCTTCATTATTCGTTATGAGCTATGTAAAAGGTATGACGTATTTCGATGAAATGATCTTTCATGTTACATTATGTGACGAATTGTTTCATTTTTTTCAATTGCCACAAAGGTTACTCTTAAGGGATGAAATATGCGCTGTTTAAGTATCCATTAATTACAAAAATTATTGATGTATTTACCTTTGTACGTTCAACACCTCTTACATTACTCGATCGATTTCAGCCATACTTGGTACGATTATCACCGGCTATCTGGAAAGAAGTAATGTGGTGGTAAGAACCACCTACCTCTCAAAGAGGTGTGGTAGCGTTAAAAAGAAGCTTAACGCATCTTGCGCAGATATCTATGTTTTATTCATCCAGTATTTGAGAATAATTATACTTACGGACATGGTACACACATTAGACACAATTTCAAACCTTAACAAAACTTTCTATCGCTGACACCCCGCCACAGAACGAAGCTGACCATTTAGTACATTTTCACTGCCCGTATAGTAAAAGTACATTTTCACTGCCCGTACAGTAAAACTGTCGCTTACAGCATAACGTTATAATTTATTACTTGTTTAATACTAACTCTCTTTGCAACACATTTCGCATACAGTATCTGTGGTGTCACCGCCAGACGCCACACATGCTGGGTGGTAGCCTTTAAATCGGCCGCGGTCTGCTTGAATACGTCGGACCCGCGTGGCGCCACTATCAGTGATTGCAGACCGAGCGCCGCCACACGGCAGGCCTAGTCTAGAGAGACTCCCTAGCACTCGCCCCAGTTGTACAGCCGACTTTGTTAGCGATGGTTAACTGACTACATACTCTCTCATTAGCAGAGACGACAATTTAGCATAGCCTTCAGCTACGTCATTTGCTACGACCTAGCAAGGCGCCATATTCAGTTACTTTGTCTTCTGAACAGATAATATTGTGAATCATGTACCGTCAAGAGCGACGTTCATCATTAATTGATTAAAGTTAAGTATCAAACTAATTACGTCCGCTTTCTGAATTCTCATTCCTTGTCATGTTCCAGACCTCACGTCAGTATAGTTCTTCCTTCCTCACGCCAGCCTGCGTGAGCTAAAACACATGCATTTCGGTCTCCACTCGTAACACAAAAGTATCCATATATACCGCATACACCATTGAAGGTACTAGCTAAATTATATCATTGTACGACACCTAGATCAATAGATATGATAACATACACGTTGAGCTGCATGAAAATTAGCTTTCCTTAAAAAGAAGCGAAGATTATCAGGACCATACTCAACCAGTGTTTGATCATGAGCCCAATTAGCGACTTCTAATAACCTTAAACATAATTTCAAACCTTTTCCAAACTACTTCTCGCTTACATGATCAACTGTTTAGTACATTAACTCATCTATAAAGTAAAAATAAGTCTGAATCTGTTTTATACAGAGGAGCTTGATTCTTTACGTATCTGGGGTCTTGCCCTAAAGATCTGGATAGAAACTGTTTTATAAAGGGAAGCTCGATACTAAGAATCCAGGGTGGCGCACTAAGTATCTGGAAAGAATTATTATAGGGTAAGAACCGTCAGCATCGGATTTTGGTGTTAGTAGCGGTATGGTGAAAGAGAAAGGGACAGGAAGAGATGCAGGGAGGAGGAGGTGGACATAGAGAAAGAGAGGAAGGAGATGCACAGGACAGTGGGAGGAGGAGATGGAGATGTAACATTTTTCCACCTATTTTCGTATCTGTATCGGTATTTCTATGTCATTTTGTAGTGTTGCTTATGCAGCGTGTTCTGTCATGGAAATTCTTTAGCTATGTATACATATTTCAATTATGTGAACTTTCGAACGATGTTGTTTAAAGTGTGCTTGTGAACTTAAATAACTACTGGAATGATTGTTATGTAATGTACTGTAAATGACCTGGTCCACACTTACGTAACGTAGGGTTGAATTTAAAAGATGTGGGGAAGCATACGTATCACAGTATACAACCATTGCACAACGATAAACTAGCTAGACAGTATCGTTAATATTTCACAAATCAAACTGCACTTTCCTAAGCTCAGTTATAGAGGGTGACGCCTCTGAAAGTGGCCCAGAGAACAGAGATCCAGGGTACAATGAAACGCAACACAGGAAAGGAAGTGCACACTAACCTGACTACAGCAGATGTTGAAAGTGACCACCATTCATCTCTTGACACTTCTCGACCCTGGTCAGTTACTTGCTGAAGGCGTATCGAAGATGGGCTGTTGGAATCGCTGCAGTCTCATCCGAAATGTTTTGCTGTAGTTCTTGAAGATTGAGGGTTGTTGCGATACACCTTAGACTTCAGGGTACTCAGACATAGTAAATGCGCACTGACAGATCAGGTGAACTGGGTGATCAGCTAAGGCCGCGAGCAGACCGACCTTTGTTAACAAGTCTTTCAGGCGTGTAGTTTGTGTAAATGTGCTCCAAGGTTCGGCCGGCAGTATAGGCAGTTGCTCCATCCTGTTGGGTCTAACTGTAGATCTTTCCCTCATCCGTTAACGCATACATTCATGTCTAATCGTATCCACTAGTCTGGGGCAATTTTAAATTTTATTTGCTCCACCCTGTACTCTGCAGTCCTCACAGACTTGCATTCAACTTTGCTGTTCGGCCTCTTCATTAACCACTTCCCGTAATAAGTTGCTACGATGTTGTGTAGCGCGATCTGCTTGCTAGCTGTTCATTCGGCTGGAAGCGACTCTTTCCAGTTGCTCAATTGTTTTATAAAAATGATACTAAATTGAAGTTTCTATTGTGTAGTGATAGCACAGTATTAAGATTCTCCGCTATTATTGCAACCAAAACTGGAATGTTACTTTTGTAATAAAAAAAGATGAAAGCACGAGTGTTTGGCCACTGGCCCAGAGGTGCTCCCTCTGCCTTCTACGTATTCTCATCTTACAGTGGACAGTGGGGTCACAATCTATTCAGTTGACTCAGTTTCTTATCAGCGAATAGTGTCGTACAAGGACGACAGCATATCTAGAGACACATGACGCTTCCTCATCGGTGTTTCAATCTAGTGCCGGGTTTTAAGATCACATGAAAGAACAGTCACTATAAATCGCCATGGTCAGTTTCCAGCATATTTACAGTTTTTCTGTTGTGAGGCATGAAGTTGTGTTTCGTGCAGCATTTGGTGCTAGTTCTACATATTTAACTGTTGTGTAATACGTTAAAGCTGTTTGGATATATTTTTAATTCTTCAGTTACAAAGTTTTATGGTGAGCAAAATGCTACATATTTATGGAACTAATTACGTCGGATTCACAGTTAAGCCATACATCGTCAGTGGAGCTCCCTCTTGTATGCTGAAAAGCAAGGACATCTTCTGACATGGAGCACGTGATATTTGCGAATGAGCTAAACAATTTTCCCTGCCTCGAAAACGGGAATTAGTTTTAGTTGCCAATAGCTTCTATTTGAAAACGTTTTTAACTTGAAACTGGTTTCTAATAATTCTTCTTCTTAATTTTATTTCACCTACCTATTAATGATGTGTAGTAGAATATAACACGTAGACTATTCTTACCATACTGACAATATTTTCTCGATTTGCAACAGTTTTAAATTTCAATCGAATATTTAATATGTATGCAGAAAACTGCAACCAGTCACTTTTTTTAAATGGTTATGTATTCCATAATGGTATAAATAACTGTTTGAAAATAATGACTGGCTCTGGCTGCAATTTTCTATATTTATATTCAGTAAACAGACAAGGGTTCTTAAACATTCGTAATGGATAAGCTTAATCGAATATTTATTCCTTGGTCCATGACAATGCTATATCTTGGAACAGTTTTTCACATTTGGAAAAACATTACTTTTCTGGAGTAATTTGTGCAATTCCAAAAAGAGACTGAAGCATACACAAAGTCCTTTGTATCATTCAGAAATGAAACAATAACATGTGGTAAAGTCGTATTACAATGGATAAGAACGTCCGAAAAGCTTTCCAAGATACAATACATTGTCCTGCTATCCGTTCTTCGTAACTCAATCCTGTTTATAATGTTACGTGTCAACTAGTGCATCATCCCTCAACTGAGGTGTAAAACGTGAGAATCTAACTTATATCACCAACAGTCAGAAATGATACGCAACTGATCGCCACTTTCAGGTGGAAACGCTATTTACTATAATTTTGTCAGAACTGATTCCTGTTGGTGTCTTTTTTTTTTTTCCTCGAATCCAAAGGACACCATGAGGTGCTTCGGATGTGGCCGAAAACAGAGTCGCGGCTCTTTCCAGCCAGCACCAGGCACTACGAGAGTTACCAGTCGGATAAAGGGATTCCCGATTGGAAAGAAATGCTAAGTTTTCATCAGTTCCAATATTTACCTGAAAACCAAAGAAAACTCTCGAAAACCTTAGTTGGAATAGCGATATTGTGGAAATATTTCAAACTTATTTCAGGACCAATGTCGTTCATCGACCAGACTAATATTATACTTTTGTGTTACAGGGAGTGTTGCACGTTGATACACATTGTAACTGTTGCCTGTGTAATATAACTGTAACATTTTTCTTATTCCATTTTGAAATAATGGTTTATGTGTGCGGTGGCCTTTTTCTGAAATTGCAATAATTACTTGCGAAAAGTAAGCTATTTCCAAAGTGTTCCAAGACAGAACATCGTCATATACCTCGGAACAAATATTCGGTTGAAATTTATCTTGGTAATACTCGATTTAATAGTGCATCTGTTACGTTATTACGCTGCTACACCCCCAGTAATAATTAAGAAAAATCAAATTAAGCAGAAATTTTATCAAGAACCATTTAAAAATGAAGTACATTTTGAAATATAAGCTACTGGGAACTAACACAAATTCCCTTTTTGAAGACAAGTAAAATTCTTAAGACATCAGAGAAACTCAGTTCGTCCGCATTATCACATTTCCTGTGATAAAGGCACCTATTCAGTTTCAGCGTGCAAGTTAGTGCAAGGCCGACAAAATATGGCTCCAATGTCTACACGTCGCACAAAGAGTTCTAAAAATATATACCATTTTACTCGCCGTAAAATCTGTACCTGAAAAAATAAAATATATTCCAAATAGTTTTTCATACAGCAATTATCAGTGCAGATCGCGAAATATTTACAAATATTGCGCAAGACAGCAACAACAAAAACTCGAGGAAATGCCGGAAACTGCTAAGGGCAGTCTCCAGTGCGCATCACTTCATGGATTCTGAAACAAGTCACTAAAATGACTGGCTTAGCAACTTAAAAACATCGTGTGTTCCTAGGTACAGTATTCTATAGGTACAACACTGCCACCTACATGTTTTGTGTGCGTATGTTGTGAATGTGTGTGTGTGTGTGTGTGTGTGTGTGTGTGTGTGTGTGTGTGTGTGTGTGTGTGTGTGTGTCTGTCTGTCTATCTGTCTGTCCGTGTCACTGTAGAGAGTGATATGCCTAACCTATGTACATCAGATGACATACGATGAGACATGTGCAGGTGCTTCTGCGTCTCACAACTGGGATTGTGTCTTACAGAACTCAACTGGAGATTAAAGGGATATCCTCATCGAGCACTACTTTTCTTCAACAGTGGTAGTCGATACCAGAAATATTATTCGAATTTTGGAGAGATCAATATTGTCTCAACCGTTGTTCTGAAAATTTCGTATAAATTTATACACAATATGTTATAATTCAAGCTAAAATTAATAAAAAGGAATTAGTTTACTTTTGTTGTTACAATCAGTATGTATCAACTCTGAACGTACATTAAAATTGTTGTATATATATATATATATATATATATATATATATATATATATATATATACGTTTGAAAGTAAGAGATATTTGGCACAATTAAAAAATTTCTATTATTAATTATGCAATTTAGTACTGTTTATTATGTCTGTTTCTGAATTAGATTATAAAAAATAATCTAAACTAATACAAATTCATTTGTCAAGAAAAATTGTAAACCCATTGGAATATTGTTTTACCGCAGAGCAAAGTAGTAGTAAGCATACCTCTGATGTGATCGGACGTATTTTTGTAGTTTTGACGAACGATGTAATTTCAGCTTTGTTAATGCGGAAATTCAAAGGACAGTGTGTTATAGTAAAATGTTAAGCAATAAATTATCGTGAAAACAAAAATTCTCCAAAGACATTCGTCAAAATTATGTAGATCAATTGATGGATGAGAAAGTAAAATGTGAGAATTTCAGCTTCAAGAATCAGACCCCTATGCATGAAGAACTGGAGGCGACCTTGCGAGAAAAGATAAGTAAAAGTTCACTGTAAATCTTACAATTAAAAAGGTCATTGTAAATATTACTTCTCTGGAATCTTCTGAAAAGACTTCAACATCTTGGAGTGTAGCATCAATAAGAAAGGGAGGGCTAGATTACAACTGACAGGTAATACCATAAATAGAGACAAAGGCGTACCGGGAAAAGGAAAAAAAAGGTCTTTCACTCGACCAACAGACTCAGGCATTCCGTCGCAATTCACCTTTCTGCTAGCTATCACAACTGGGGCGCACTGGATATCTTACGGCAGCGACAACAATACCTCTCGCACCTGCTTTAGTTCTATGTGGTGCATTAAACGAGTGCTGTTTCGTGCCGGAAAAAGTGAACGAATAATATTATGAATTGTTGGTTGTTGTGGGAATAATAATATGTGATGCAGATGCAGTTTGGACGAAACAGTACTAGTTCAGTAATGTATTTACACGAGAAATGAGTGTAGTGCCATTTACAATATCTTAAACGACTGCAACCTTTCATTACGTATAAAGTGATGCAAAATCAAAAGTCGTTTGGCACTGCTGGCTGGGATATCCCGAAGGGCAGTTTGAGATGTCTCATTGGAAAGTTTCTCTGTCCTCTGCGTAGAGCGGCCACTTCCCTTTGCGAAGTGTTATAGGTTACGTGCAGGTAATGGTAATGGGTGTTCGTAGTGTGGAGTCATTTTCGTGTTGTAGATAATGAGAGAAGGGACAGCCTGCTGCTCTCAAATAGCACCAAGGGGGCGCCGAGCTTGACGTCCTCATCCGACGGACGGACTACCATCGACAGTATCGTATGCCTTCACTCCGTGAGACATCGCCTTAAAGACACAGTGAAAGCGGGTAACAGCAAGTGGTGTGCCCAGGCGGTTACCCGTCTATGTACTGGCCCCTCCGACGTTGCTTACACTCATCCGACGAGAATCGGTGAATTCAGGGCCGGAAGGCCACTGGTGCATAAAATGATGTGGACGTATGTTGTCACCAGCAAACTCTTTCAAATTATGAAGGTTGCAGGAATAAAATTCAGATTTCGAAAGGTTATTTACAATTTGTACGGAGTTGAGGTTGCAGTTATTCGGTTGGTGCAAAGGTTCGTAGCGTTTTTGTTTTGCATGTGGTATTCCGGTTGCTGTGTGTTTATTTATCGATTGTATTTTTTTAATTGTAGTTAACTGTTACTAGACGTGTTCACTTATCATCATATTTTGGTTTGGACATAGTGAATGGAGCTGTGGACACTAGAAAATAGTGTCCAGTGGATAAATCAGTACGTCTCCGAGACATTGTTCTGCTTGAGTTGAGTTTAGCGGTCACAGTAGCGGAGGAAGCCTGGAACATTTGCGCCGTCTATGGGGATAATGCCATTGGATAGAGCGCGTCAAGAAAGTGATTTTCTCGTTTTATGGAGGATCGTTTTGACATTAGCGACTCTGGACGTCCAGGAGACATTTGTGGTTTGATGAAATTCATTTAAACGCTTTAATTCACAATAAGCGACGTCAGTGTACTCGAGACCTGGCAAATGTGCTGAACTGTCAACATCCCACCATCTTGCGACACTTGCATGAAATGGGAAAGGTCCGAAAATTGAGTGTATGTATACAGCATGGCCTCAGTCAAGAGCACAAAAATTAGCAAGTAACCATATGTGTACCTCTGCTCGGTCGTCATCAGCTGACTTGAGAAGAAAAGCGACCATTCCTGTCCCGGTGACGAGAAACGGTGCCTTTGTGGTAACAAAAGGAAAACAGAGGACTTGTTGAGCCCAAACATAGCAGTAGCTCCGCGTACAAAGACCTGCGCGCAACGACGAAGGTAACGTTACGCAGCTGGGTAAACAGCGACGGTGTAGTGTACTACGAATTGCTTCCCCGATGTGTAACCATCATTTCTGACCTTTTTTGTCAACAACTGAGACGTCTTGTAGACGCAATCCCAGAAAAACGACCTGGATGAGTCTGTCAAGTGATGCCACTCCGCGATAGCGCCCGCACACATTCCACGAGACTGACGAAAAGTAACTATACAGGAGTTGAGTTGGGAAGTCACTCCACACTTTCCTCTTTCACCTGATCTTGCTCCCTCAGATTTTCACCTTTTCCGCTCTTTGTCGAACAGCCTTCAAGAAACTTTCTCTCGGGATGAAAATGCACTCCGAACATGGCTGGATAAGTTCTTCGCCTTGAAGCCTCGTGATTTCTAGAGTCACAGAATCGGAAGTTACCCCAGCGTTGGCAGACCGTTCTATTGGGTGATGACTAAAGACTCTATTATGTGTATTACTTGTGTTTATTAAATCTGTAGAAAAACCCTACTAACTTATGCACGAGCCCAAATACGTGTCGAAGGAGATTTAAGGTCTGCAGTGGTTGAGATAGGAGTGGTACGTGTTTGTAGCCTATCACTAACGTCATTCTGGGGAGTAAACGTTCGGCGAGGAAGTTCAAAACTTTCAGGAACTGCGAGAAAGTGGTAAGGCGCTTGACCGAAATTAAATTACACATTTTGCTTAAATTAATTTATTACACAATAATTGAAACTTCAATATTAAAACACAGAAGCTTTGTTTTATCATTCAGAATGAATAACATATGCTCTGTATTTCATAATACAATGTGGTGACTTCATGCTTCAAGAAATAACAGTTTAATAGTCTGATAGCGATCCACACCAAACCAAGCTGTAACTACATGTTTTACACACTGACTGTAACTCAGGAGAATACAAGATGTCCAAACTCAAATGGTTTTCAGAGACTTAAGATAACGACCATAAAACAACAGATCCACAAGGTATACAGCTAAAACCGTGAGCTGATCAAAGTAACAGTACCAATAGAATTTTGACGCAATGCAATTACAATATATCCACCTGATCAAACTAATAAGAACTTGCATCTGTAATATAAGTCATTAAACCTGATAAATACTGTGAAGAGATTTAAAAAAAACAGCAGTAATCATATAACTTGAATTAATAATCAACTCTTAACACTCATATCTTGAGTACCCCAATAAGAAAAAATATCAATCACAGGCACACAACCTTTTCAATGTGGTCTAACTGTTTAATGTATTACAAGGCACTCAGTTCATTCAGACAGTTAAAAACAATAATGACAGCTTGGAACAAAGTAGTCAATTTCTGCGAGTAACAGTCCCCATGGTACAGGATGAGATACAACACGATGACAAATAAAAAAAAAACACGTTACTTGAGAGCCTGGGTCTAAATAATAACACAAAAATACAAGCCCCACTGCCAAAAGGCTGCTCCGTGAATTGTTTGAAACATGAGTCATTAATATGGCCCTAACAACGCATTGAACGGAGATGAACATTTGGATAGGAATATCCGAAACATAAATTTGCTGCCACAAGCAACCTACTTGCACATAACATAAGGCAATGCACTTACACACTAAACAACGACCGAGTTAGTGGTACCTGTTACACACTATAGTTACTGATTTAAAACTTAACAAAATGGGAACTAGTTGAGGTCTCGACAGTGTTCAAAATTTGACTGGGGAGGTAGCCCATTTCTCGGATTTCAGATGTAGCCAGGCCGTGGGAACAGTGGACTATAATTAGCACACTAATTCTCCACGATTTCTGGAGTAACCGGAAGAAGGGAGCCACCACACCATAGCTAAGCTCTCAAGACCAACTAGAAATAACATCGTAGCCACAGGCTACGTGAGTGAAGAAGAACTGACAAGGCTTCTCCAATAACCGCCACAGAGTCACCAAGTCATTGGGGGCTCCACAGGACTCCGCGCCACAGAAATACAGAACACCACGCAGCAGCTTGATTTGTTCTCCAGGATTTACTCAGATGACAGCCACGCCGATCACACCGCAGCCGACTGATCCAGCCGCAACCTCTCTCACCACACTCCGCGCCACTCACGCAGCTCGCGATAAGCCGCTACCCCACTCAACGCTGAAATCCAAGCCCTCCAACGCCAACACAACCCCCTGATGGGAAGTTTCGAGGGAACAATCGAACCAATCAAGGAAGTAGAAAGCGCAGCAAAAGCATGGCAAAAAAACATTTATGTTATGTTATGTCAACTGGGGACCTAGAAACGACGGAGAGGCTCCGTCCCCGCCGCAGCCGCAGTGGTCCGCAACCCCACGACGACTACCGCAGTCCACTTCTTCACTCCGCCGCCCCACACCGAAGCGAGGGTTATTGTTTGGCCCGGCCCCCGGTGGACCCCCTCAGGGAACGTCTCACACCAGGCGAGTGTAACCCCTATGTTTGAGTGGTAGAGTAACGGTGGTGTTCGCCTACGTGGAGAACGTGTTTGCGCAGCAATCGCCGACATAGTGTAGATGAGGCGGAATAAGGGGAACTAGCCCGCATTTGCCGAGGCAGATGGAAAACCGCCTAAAAACCATCCACAGACTGACCGGCTCGCCGGATCTCGACACAAATTCGCCGGGCGGATTCGTGCCGGGGCCCGGCGCTCCTTCCCACACGGAAAGCGGTGCGTTAGACCGCACGGCAAACCGGGCGGGGAAAAAAAAACTATTTACTTCAAGCTAGCCGCGGACGTCTCAGTAATTCTCCCACAGACGGGATAAAACTCTTAGGTTTGCTAGTGATGATGTAATTCTGACAGAGGCAGAAAAGGACATGGAAGAGCAATAGAACGGAATGGATACTAATTCTAGACGTGAGTGACGAACCACAGCGATCGAACTTAATTTTTTAATAACAAAAAGCAGTCCCCATCTGCCCATGACCATCATACGATCAGTAACAGAGCTGATAATGCCTCCAGGTGCCGTCCGTTTATACAAATTTCTTACATGTTTCTTAAGTCATGTGTCAGTAATGATTAAATTATACACATTGCATAATGCTGCCAGTTTCTTCTTACAGGCTTTCAATCTTTCCGCGCAGTCCACGTTCTCCCACTATTCTTCTTTCTATTCCTTGCCCTATTATCGGTTTGCAATTCCTAATCGCGATTAAATTTGACTCTCCCTTAAGTACCAGGACAATTTCTCTGATTTTATCACACATTCTTTTCACCGCTTCGTCATCCGCTTAGGTGGTTGTTATATAAACTTGTAGTACTGCGACCAGTGTTGGCTTCGTGTTTATCCTGACTGTGATAATGCGTTAGTCATATCTTTTCACCATATCTGTCGATTGCTGACTTCACCCTTACTTGCTCTGGATTGTTATTGTATGAGAATTTATCTGCATTTTTGGACCTTTACGTGAGTTTTAGTGGATGTGCTCCGGCGTATGGGTGTTCATAGATGTTGTCAATGAGTTTTAAGCGTTTGTGCACTATCAATGCAGAAGTATCCGGACACCCCGAAGCCATGCCTCCAACAGGAGCCACTTTCGCCATGTCACAGCTCCGAGGGGGAGGAGGGAAACATTGGAACCATCGTGCAACCACACAGGGATAGTAGGAAGATGCCCTCGCCTCGCTTAGGAATGAAGACGTTGCGAAGGGCCTGGCGGGCAATGAGCAGCGCGCCGAAAAATTATAGATCCCTGCAGCCACTAGGACAGAGCGTTAAGAATGCTCACGCAGAGACGTAGGACTTCTTCTGGCCTGGCAGCAGCCGTTTTACCTGCATTCGAAAGCAGGAACGTGTCGACGATTCCAGTACCCCACAGGCACTGGGAAAAAGCACCCACAGTTTGCACAGGGAGGCGTGTTTAAAGTTTCAGTGTGTAAGGAGTCAGCCTGCTTCATAAGTTTCTCGGGCTGTAAGGACGTTCCTTATAAATCAGTCGCCGGCAGACTCTGAGGCGAAGAACAACCGTGAGTCAGTTCAGCCTCTCAGAGAGAGTCGTTCCAAAGAATAGTTGTGTGGCTGCCTTTAGAGAAACTTAGTAACGCAGAAAAACATCGGAAGAACGTGCCATCAACACTGGTGAAATCGTGAGAAAGGTGCGATTTCCCTAGGCCACACATCAGTACACGCAAGATATTGACATTCCACCCTGCACTGTGAAGCGTGGTCATGAAACGGCGGTCAGTCACTGGGCGGAACTGATAATTTTGTCCGCCGTCCGCCTGCCGACACCGTGATAACGCTGCTTCGGCTGCCGCTACACACGGCGGCCCGTCAACGCTCCATGCGCTCGCCGTACAGCCTCGGGCCACCTAGCAGAGCGGTCGACTCGCTCCGCACAGCTTCGAGGCGGCACGCCGTCCCGAGCCAGCGCCTGCCGCCGTCGTCACCAGAAGTCAAACGTCTGTGAAGAACAGTGAGGCGATTCATTCCCCTCCTCTTCCCTCTTACTACCTGAGTCGTGTCCACGCCCAGTTATATCGGCCCTGAGATTTATAATTTTTGTTTTGCTTTGTGTGCAAAGGTTACTGAAATGCAGTCATTTCTTGTTTTATTCATCTAACCATGTTGTTACATTGGTTTATAAATTCCCTTATCTGATAATTTTGTGTCTGATCCCATTTCATTACTGATGTCAATTATTGACTCCTAACGTGGAGAGATCTCATTACATGTCCATATGCCATTTCGTGTCAGACAGCAGAGAAGAACTCTCAAGAAGGTATAGTGAGAGACGGGTAATATACAATATGTATAAGAGCCATGAGGGATCAAGAAGGGTGGACAACCAAGAACGAGATGCTCGCACTCAAGCGAGTGCAAGGGATGGAGTTTTTGGCCCCTACTGTTCAATCCGCACATTGAAGAAGCAACGATAAAAATAAAAGAGAGGTTCGGGAGTGGAATTAAAATTCTGGGTGAAAGGACATCAATGATACAATTCGCTGTTGACACTGCTATCCTGAGTGAAAGTGAAGAAAAGTTACGTGACCTACTGAATGGAATGAACAATGTAATAACAGCAGAATAATGATTCAGTGTAAATCGAAGACAGACCTAAGTAATGAGAGGTAGCAGAAATGAGAACAACGATAAACTTATCAGTACTGATGGCCGCGAAGTAGATGAAGTTTAGTAATTCTACTACCTTGGCAACAAAATATCCAATGATGGATGGAGCAAGAACGACATCTAAAGCAGACTAGAACAGGAAAAAAGGGCATTCCTGGCCAAGACAAGTATACTAGTATCAAACATAGGCCTTAATTCGAGGAGGAAATTTCTGAGAATGTATGTTTAGAGCACGGCATTGTGCGGTATTGAAACATGAACTGTGGGAAAGCGGAACAGAAGAGAATCGAAGCATTTGAGGTGTGGTGCTACAGACGAATGTTGAAAATTAGGTGGATTGTTAGGTAAGTAAAGGGGAGGTTCTGCGCGAAATCGGAGAGGAAAGGAACATGATGTTCAAATGTGTGTGAAATTCAATGGGACTTAACTGCTAAGGTCATCAGTCCTTACTTACACACTGCTTAACCTAAATTATCCTAAGGACAAACACACACACACACACACACACACACACACACACACACACACACACACACACACACACACACACATGCCCGAGGGGGACTCAAACCTCCGCCGGGACCAGCTGCACAGTCCATGACTGCAGCGCCCCAGACCGCTCGGCTGATCCCGCGCGGCGGAATATAAGGAAACCCTTGCAACAACAAGGGACAGGATGACAGGACATCTGTTAAGACATCAGAGGATGACTTCCATGGTACTAGAGGGGGCTGTATTCTCAATGAATGGGCGTAGGGTGTTAAAAATAACGGGATACAGTTGTCAAGCAGCTCCTTGCGCGCTCCTGTCCACTCGTCTCTTACAGGGTGCCTAAAGGATGCTGCATTCTCCGATAGCTATACAACAATTCAAACAAATCACATTAATGGTTTTTATTACAATAAAGTAAAGTGACTATACCTAACTTTGGTTTACAACGGTGTCGCAAGCTATTGGCTACATGCAGATAATCAAAGTCCTTCGCTGTATACAAAGTCTATGCAAGTTATTGACAATCTTTCATAAGTCACTGCTATCGGTAATATTACTGCTCTTCTTGTTTTCTCTGCTAGGGCGGGTCTACTACTGTCCGTCTTCTACTGTCCGTCCGAGGCTGGCAGGAGCGGCGCTTATATTCTCTTCGGCTAGAGGCCGCCCCTGTCGTGGTTCGGTCCCAGTCAGCAAAGTATTGTCTGACGTCACCTCACAGCCTTCTCTGCTCTTGCGTTCTTCGTGCCGGCGCTTTTCGTTACGACGGAACACTACTCATTAGCCTCAAATTTGCATAGTCATTGATACGCGAGGCATGAGGTTGTGTAAAGAGCGACACCACCGGGCAGTATGTGGCTGGAGACGAGTGATTTGGATGATGCTATACCCTGGATCTGGGTTTGATGAATGTCTGGAGAATGGGGAAGTGGTGTTATGTGGTTAGGGTTCGGTCCCCTGATTGCGCTTAACGAAACACTAATGTGGAAGCGTACGAACATATTTTATAGCAGTACGTACGGCGTACAGTAGAAGAAAAGTTCGGAAACGAAGAGCGTTTTTATCAGCATGATAACGCACCGTGCTACAAAGCATTGTTTCCAAGACAATAGTTCGTCGACAATAACATTCCTGCACCCAATGGAGCACCTTTGAGATGAGTTAGAGCGCCCATCATCACTACTTTCTGTGGTTTCGGTGCGTGAGGAAGAATTGGCTGCCATTCCTCCAGAGACATTCGTGTACCTCTATGTTCAAGCTGACATGAAACAGAACGGTCGATGCATCCCTTTTTAATGTCCACCAGTAGGTGTTCAGATGCATTTGATCAGATAGTGTGTAACACCAGAGCTCCATAGCTCTACTGACATAATTTTTTTCTTTTCTTTTTTTGTCTGTTCTTCCTTCTGTCATAAATATATTGTAAATGTTGTTTAATTTTATTGACACCACAAGAGTGTTCACTTTTTCCTTTTTAAAAGTTTTGATGTCATGGTTTATTCCTACACAGTGCAGTGTCTCTGTTATTTAAATTGTTTGCCTTACTTGGAGCGTGACAAAAGTTATTATATATAACTAAAAATTTGTTTAAATAATTTTATGTAGAACTGTCAATATGTATACCTGAATTTATGTACCTACCTTGACTTTTTCCTTATCACAACACCTCTTAGGTTCCTCTCCACTTGAACTATGATTACCGAGTGTCCAAGCTGTGAAAAATGAAAGTCATTAAGTAAAACAGTTCGTAAATTAATTTTATTTGGAATTTGGTAAAAAGGACTATTTAAATTTGCTCTGCAAATTGGTAAAGTTGATGGAGGCAGTAAGTGAATCTTTGTGAGAACCTCTAAGTGTTTGAGATAAATCAATTTAAAGTTTTGTGGACTTTTAAAATCATTTGCTTAATTACTGATTTTAAAGTTAGACTGTGATGGTAACGAAAAGGCAATAGACCATTTTGAGGTTGGTTTCAAATTAAGTGTTACCAAAGATTGGTTTGAAATGGTTTTCCTAGTAAATAAATTTTTTGTGCAGCTTGCTGAAATAGAAACAAAGGTGAGTCAACGTTCATAAAAATGTAGCAGTTTGCTTTACTCCAGTAATCAAGATTAAGGCCACCCCTCATTGAAAGTTGCTCAAATGCACAAAGTTACTTGATTGTAGAATGTTCTAATTACTCTTGATATTTACGTTGAGTTCTGTACACTTTGCGTTCCAAAAATGTAAAATCATTTTATTGGCACTCATTCTCTGTTTTATCCTCACTGAAGGTAAAGTTGCCATGAATGTCATTGTAAATAAGAGCAGTTACTTCTTTGCCTTTAAAGAATAGTGCGAATTTTATTGTATGTGAGTATTATTTAAATTTGTACTGTGTAGACAATGTCTGATGAAGGAAGACTAGGCCGAAGCCCAATTTCCAGTTTAACAGTGACTTGCATGTGTAGTGTTGATGGAGTTATTCAGTTTCGCAAAGCATTTAATATTTGTGAATGTAACAGGGTCTTTTGTGATTCTGAGAACGTGAACATCTTGCTGCTACTACTTTTACCCACTATAACGTTGTTGTGGCTTGTGACTGGATTCATTGCACTTTAGTATGAGAAGAGAATAGGCTGTGTCTTTCCACTAAAACTTCTTACTTTTTCTTGAATAGGAATGTTACTCATTCTTATGCCTAATTAGGCTGGCGACCGTTTTCATTTTAGTATTTGGACAGTTTGGATAAATAAAATATTGTTTGTTACTTGTTAAACCTTTTCTTAATTCTGACTTTCACGTCCGATAAGCCACCTCCTTTAGGTACACTACGGTCAAAACAACAAAATTCCATTCAGAGAGTAACGCTACTCTGTTTCTTCAAACTGTAATTGCTTTCATAAAAATAATTTCGCCATACGAACTGCCTCTAGGGTTGAGGTTATAATATAACAGTAGTGGGCGGTGGTGTTATAAGTGGACGTACCATTTCGTCAGCTGAGTGCGCGCGGAAGCGTCCGCCATTACGGCTGTGGCTCCGGCGTGTAAAAATAAATTAGGTCATTTATTACTGGGAGTTTTAAATTTGACATATGTATAGTGGCATGAAATTAATTTTGTTTACTTTCCGGAACTCGTCATATTGTAACATTATGAAGTCGTGAGAGAGCTTACTTACTTTTCCAATTATGTTTGGGCAATATTATGACTTGTTTGGTTTAGCTAACAAAGATATCTTTTAGATTTTGACATTTACAGTAACATTATAGGGAAGAATGTTATTTCTTTACGCTTCTGAGTTAGATATTTAAGGCACTGCAGTCGTGGACTGTGCAGCTGGTCCCGGCGGAGGTTCGAGTCATCCCTCGGGCATGGGTGTGTGTGTTAGTCCTTAGGATAATTTAGGTTAAGTACAGTGTCAGCTTGGGGACTGATGACCTTAGCAGTTAAGTCCCATAAGATTTCACACACATTTGAACATTTTTAAATATTGAAGCACATTCGCGGTCAAATCATCATGCAGTTCTATAGTGACAACATCCTATTAGGAGTATTTTTTGTATCTGAAACTAAACATTACGCTATTTCATTAGATAAGCCTGGTGTAGTAACGGTGAAAGTCTAATTTTATCAGAGCTGGTTTCATTGCAAAAGGGTGTGACCAGTTTGGACTTCCTTTAAGAATTATAGCATTATGTTGAAGAGATGAGAAAGCGAATTTTGCGTTTTCGTCCAGTTGTAGTTCTGAGTAATTCTTCTTTCATATCATTTCAAGCCCTGAATGTGTTCGCTCAGACGTCAGCGCAGAATTTCGATATATGTGGAGTATCGTTCACTGATTAACCAATGCTGTGCGAAAGGTGCAACCATTTCCAGAGTCTGCCAAGTACCTTCTGTCTCTAGCAGGATGGTGCCCATGCCTGCACTTTCTGATACGTCCCACACTCGTACAAAATGATGTCATTCATTCCTCTTTTATTCAAGGAGGACTGTATTATATTGTTTTTAAAATGATTCTTGTCTTCTGCGTCCGTGTTGTAATGGGATATTATATAGTTATTTGCAGTGAAGATGTTGCCTATTCAGTTTTAAATTTACCAATGAATGGCAGCACGGAATTTCAGAAGTTATTTTACGATAAAACAGTGTCCTTGGTTGCTTTCTTTTTTCTCTCCAAAATGCACTGTCAGCTAACTTTGGCCATTAACCTTTATCTTGAGCTATTACTTTGATAGTGCACAGTCTTTGGCCGTAATACATTTGTGGCAGAAAGGGACCCACAGCAGATGATGTGCGATCGAATGAATCGCAGTGTGTTTGCGAGGAACTCAGAGGCCTGAGGTAGAGAGAATGTGTCCTCCCTGTATATTTTGCATTTTTGGTACTTGTTGCTTCCCTGTTTGTTGTATACACACATATACAGTAATGTCCAGGACGTTGACGACAATACCACATATTTCCAAACTAGACTGATGTTCGCATACTGTCTTTTCTACTTCCCTAGGGAAGTGAGGAATGAAGCTGTAAATCCTCTCAACATACGAGGACGTGCTGAAAAGTAATGCCTCCGAATTTTTATTGTGTTCTCAAGATCGGTAAAGGTATTATTACATGTGATGGATATTAGTTGGTCGATTTTCCCGATTCATTGACGCAAGTTGCAACCCCCTGCCGACAGAGGGCTCCAAATTGTAGCGTGTAACATGGCGCTGTGTGACATAGTTATGTCGATGCTGAAACACCTTCAGAGAACTGAATGTAAGAACTGAACGAGTTCGCCCACAAAAACAGCACCCTCTCCTTCAGTGTGACGATGTCAGACCACACAGCAGCGCTGCGACATCTGCAACAGTCCGACGCCTTGGGTTCACTGATCGATCATCCTTCATACGTACCGACTTGGCCCCTTCCGATTTTCTAAGACTTCACTTTGGCAGTGATGAAGCGGTGTGAGTAGAGGTGAGGCTGTGGCTCCGCAAACAAAGGAAAATATTCTACAGGAATGGTATCAAGTATCTGTTCTCTCACTGGGAGAAATGTATACGTTGCCAGGGTGACTATGTAGGGAAATAAGTTCTAGACGTGCAGAATAGAAAAGTAGAATGTTAATAAAATTTGTTTATTTTAAAAAGCCGTGATAATTATCACATAAAAACTCGGAGGCGTTACTGTTCATCATGACCTCTTACATACAAAGCACTTAGTTTACATGCCTGTTCCAGTACACCACACACTTCGTGGAAGTTGGGATTTGAAGCATTTAGTTTCAAATCTGTCTGCAAATTTATACCGTTCTCTGTCGAGACCGAAATTAGACAACGCCAACTGAAGACGCACTCGCTCATTAGGAACTATACGGCTGTTTTAATGTCCAAAACAGAGCGGAAATATATTGAAAATCTTGAAAAAACGTTAATCTCAGCTGAAGGACTGGATTAAGATAGGCCGTCATCACTTTGAACAGATTACATGAGCCGTCCTCATTCCTATAACGTCGTACCTCAAAGAACTCACTTCAAGTTCTCGGATCTTCTGCACCATGTTGCCACTTAATATCTAGGACACCGCATATTCTACATGAACTCGAAAGGGGGAGTTCCTGACCCCACGTAGAAAACCACTTCGCGCTTTTTGGCATGTACATGTCGGTTTTACTCTCCTTAAGGTTCTCGCTTTGTGGTAGGTCAGGCCGACCGATATGGCCGAGCGGTTCTAGGCGCTTCAGTGCGGAACCGCGCCACTGCTACGATCGCGGGTTCGAATCCTGCCTCGGGCATGGATGTGTGTGATGTCCTTAGGTTAGTTAGATTTAAGTAGTTCTAAGTCCAGGGGACTGATGACCTCAGATGTTAAGTCCCATAGTGCTTAGAGGCATTTGAACCATTTTTATAGAAGATCATTGACAACTTTTGATCCACAGTTGGATAGTGGCATTTACGGTTCCTGTTTCAGGTAGACTCGGAATTTATATCAGGTGCTTGTAATTAAAACGGTGTTACGCACGGAGGTCGAACGTGGTCTGTAATTATAGTTTGGCAGCGAAACTCGGTAGATAGTGTAACTCGTTAATGCGAAACCGATTTACGCTGGAAGAAATACTAGTTCCACTTCTGCCCAGAAGAGACTTAACATGTGAGAAAGTCATAACGTTAATTGCATTATTAAGCGCCACTTGGACAGCTTGTCCAACATGAGAAATGGGGACGCGGATGAAATGCTGCATCTCTAAGTCGACGCTATCAACAGTTGCTCGCTGTAGCCAGCAATGCAGCAATTACATTCACGACTGGACAGTGCATGACCATATAACCACAAGTGACCACAACGTCATAACATTCACTCTACAGAACACAGCCCATGTACACAGTCACACAACCCAAACGACTGCTTTTCAACAGGACAGACTGGGAAGAGGTTAGGCAGACAATACAAGAACATGCATTACACGACATCGAGGGAAGCATCGATTACAGAACCCACATGCTTACACACCTTATAGCACACACACAAAACCTGCATCCCAACATCAAGAAACACGAAGCAACACATTATTCCCTGGACAACAGAACTGAAATAACTGAAAAAGGACATCAGACGGAAGCGTAAATTGTATCAAAGAGCGGTCTCGGAAATAGAAAGACAGATACGATTCAATGCATATCGGCTTGCCAAGGAGAGGTACAAACAGGAAATACAAAAGACGAGGAATGACCACTGGAACGGACACATAGCAGCAGAAACACAATTAAACATATGGGGGATCCATGCAGAGTAGTAACGGAAAAAAGTAGGAGCCCACTACTTCTGCACCCGAACCAGATGTACTAAAGCAAATTTCATCGCAGATCACCCCATATCTTACGACGTTGCTGAACGATGCATTAGGGCTGGGCCGCGTACCTGCAGTGTGGAAAGCCTCTAAGACGGTCGTCATTAAAAAAGCCCCAGACAAAGATCTCTCCGACCCAGAATCATGTAGACCTATCCGTGTAATAAACACACTAGCTAAAGTAGAAGTAAAACTGTTTTTCAAAGGACCACACGCACACAGAGCATTACAGGAACTAAAACCACATCAACACGCTTTTCGCGAGGGGAAATCAATAGATGACGCAATTAGTAGACCACTGTAGGTGGTACTCAGCACGCCTGTCAAATACTCATTAGCCATAATGATGGACATAGCAGGCACATTCGACAACTTATGAAGACCTGCCTTGTTCAAGAGGCTAAGGCACCTGCAGGTGGCGGAGTCTCTGTACAATACTTTTGTCGACTGTTTCAGAAATAGAACAGTCGTTCGAAACACGAAAAACAAGAAAGTCATCAAGAGAGTTACTAAAGGCTACCCACAGGGATCGATTTGCTGCCACACGCTCTGGGTCATATTGATAGAACCGCTCCTACAGTTACTCGAGGAACATATTCAGACAGATCGTGTTGTCGCATCAGCTGATGACCTGCTTGTGTTGATATCAGCAAATAATCATGCCCATCTAGAAGAAAGAGCCAATGGGACACTGCGAACAATAACACAGTGGTGCAAGAACAACAAACTCGAGGTAGCAGAAAATAACACGACATACACATTGCTGAAGGGGATCCTGCACAGCAACCCAACAGTCAAAAATGGCGACACAAACATCAAAAGATCATTATTAACTCGCTATTTTGGAGTAAACATTGATGAACGTTTGAATTTTCACGAACACATAAGAATATCAAAAGGCAAAGCAGAAAAGGTACTCCATAAACTGGCAAACTCGGATTAATACTGACTATCACTGTCATTCACACGAAAGTACCGTTGCTCTCTCTTCGAGTCAGTACTGTGTTTCGCCGCTAGCACTTCGGCCCACAGACTAAGTCTGTCTACCAATAAATCCAAAGTACGCCGTGGGCAAAGAAGCGCCTTGCTTCGACTATCGGTGGCATTCGGCACCACGTCAGTCGATGCACTATGCGTCGTGCTGTGAGTCTTCCCGACAGATATAACAATTAGATACCGAGCGGCTCTGTACTGGCTTAGGATGGGGAGACTAGACCAGGTTCGGCAGATCACTGGTATAGCACATGAAACAACACGCCATCTCAGAGCATGGCGAATGGATACCTGGCACGGTGAGTGCGAAATAGTGATAACGGCCGCCGAGTAGAGAATTTCTTCCCTGATATTAGGGAAAGATTAAAACTAAGATACATTGAGCCCAGTCCGGAATGGTGCGTTTACTTACAGGTCACGGCCCTTAATGGTTCAAATGGCTCTGAGCACTATGGGAGCTAACATCTGAGGTCATCAGTCCCCTAGAACTTAGAACTACTTAAACCTAACTTACCTAAGGACATCACACACATACATGCCCGAGGCAGGATTCGAACCTGCGACCGTAGCTGTCGCGCGGTTCCAGACTGTAGCGCCTAGAACCGCACGGCCACAACGGCCCATCCACGGGCCTTATTCCACGCACATGAGCCGCGTGAGTCTGCAACAGACAACTAGTTTCACGTGCAGGGGAGAAGGTTTCCCTAAACACAGTCTTTTTCTGAAAGCAGCGTGCAAAAGAAGACACACATTACACGTAAATCAGTACAATGTTCATAGCACCCTGGACGGCGTACTACGTAATCCTTACCAGTGGACGGAACTAAACATACTGACCGACGAAACGTCGAAGATCATGTACACAGAATACCTTCGCAACAGACCGTACAGAAGGCAAGCTTGTATACGAGAACAGCAGAGTGCCCACGGGATGGATGTCAGCGCTGAAACTACCAGTCACGACGACACCGACATCGACGCCGAAACCGTATCGGATATCGGAACTGACTCTGATAACGAGGTGGGACTAGAGGCATCTCACGGCGATGATCCACAGTGGCACCCTGCAACGCAACTCACCCTCTCAGCTCAGAATAGGCCTAGAAAGGTGCAAATACCACCAATAATTATCTAGCACCAAACTGCATATATGCATATAACCGGTTTAGGTATTAGAAAGGTAGACATAGACAGTGAATTGTGGGTGGCGGTCAGCGACTTCAAGTCTATTCCAAGACCCTGGTTGCCACCCACAATCGGGTGGCGGGGACTCTAGTCTTTCCTGTTTTCCTTTCTAATTACTCTTAAGAAATAAGATATTTGTATTTCACTTTCCATTTCCATTGAATTTAGATTTTACTTACAAATAAGCTGCACACTGAAAAAAAAAAGAAACAACCAAAGAAAGCGAGAACAGCCCGCCTCCACGTGGCAGGCACGTGGAAAGGTGCGACAGGGGCGGGAGCGGGCGTGAACAATGCAGGGATCACAGTCGGACCTCGCAGTCTGTCGCAGCGGCCAAGTGGCTGTGGCAATAAATTACAGAAATAAAAAACAAAAGCCGATGATAAGACAATAAAAAAAATGTCGTGTGACTAGGGCCTCCCGTCAGGGAGACCGTTCGCCGGGTGCAAGTCTTTCGATCTGACGCCACTTCGGCGACTTGCGCGTCGACGTCGATGGGGACGAAATGATGATGATTAGGACAACACAACACCTAGTCCCTGAGCGGAGAAAATCCCCGACCCAGCCGGGAATCGAACCTGTCCCCTTAGGAGTGACATTCTGTCGCGCTGACCGCTCAGCTTTCGGGGCGGACGATACGACAATCAGACGGTGGGTCATTAAAATAGAGCAGCAAGTGGGGAAAGAAGTAGTTCCGATGGAGTCTGAGCAGTGTATTCCTATATAATAGCCTTCAGGTCAGATAGAGACCGAAAGTGTCCCTGCAAAAGCCCGTTTTCTTAGATATTTCCCGAGCCAAAAGTCGCATGGGTTCAGATCAGATGCTCTTGCAAGCCATGTATCTGGGAAACGTCTGAAGAAGACACTCCCGTGGAATGTTGCATTAAGCAGATCTTTTACTTGATGCGCGACATGAGATGTTACCGCATCTTGCATGAAAACTATGATGTTCACACAGTTTCTAACTTCCAAAGCGGAAATCACATGTTGTACAACGACGCCTCAGTAATGTGCAGACGTCGCGGTACATCTGACAGGCCCTCTGCGTGTATTCCCTTCAAATAATGGACCCAGAAAGTAGGTGCTGGTGAATCCAGACCAAACAGTCACATAGCGGAAAGTGCAGTGGCACTTTGTGCTCAATACGTGGTTTAACACCACCCTAAATTCAAGAATTGTGTATTTAACTGCACCTTGAACTGTAAAATGTACCTCGTCACTCGAAAGAATACTGCTTGGCCACGTGTGATCAACTTCGGTCACAGCCAGAAACGGAATACAAATGTCAGAACGTTGATGAAGGTCATGAGGTTTCAGTTACTGCACCGTTTGGACGTTGAATGGGCATCAGTGTAACACACAACGCAAAACTTTCCGTATTGTTGCCCATAGGGTGCGCAAATCTCGTGACGCTGCAATAGCACATGCATCTGCTCCATCGACACACCAGCAGCAACGTCGTCAATAGCTTCCAGCGGGATAGGACGCCTTTCTCTTCCACGAGCCACACTAAGCTCACCCGTGTTTTCTAATTTCGTTGTCATCTTCGTTAAATCATTTAATGACGTCGGACCTATTCTCAGACCTTTCAGTTGGCGATACTCTCTTAATACAACAGCATAATTCTTGTTTTATACTCGATGGCTATACTTTTCATTCATATTATGTGTGGTGTCACCGCCAGACACCACACTTGCTATGTGGTAGCCTTTAAATCGGCCGCGGTCCATTAGTATACGTCGGACCCGCGTGTCGCCACCATCAGTGATTGCAGACCGAGCACCGCCACACGGCAGGTCTAGAGAGACTCCCTAGCACTCGCCCCAGTTGTACAGCCGACTTTGCTAGCGATGGTTCACTGACAAATTACGCTCTTATTTGCCGAGACGATAGTTAGCATAGCCTTCAGCTATGTCATTTGCTACGACCTAGCAAGGCGCCATTATCATTTGCTATTTATCTTGTGATGCGTGTACCGTCAGACCGATGTTCACCAATTATGGATTAAAGTTAAGTATTCCAGAAGCTACGTACTAATTTTGCTACTATAAAGACCTTGTCCTGTTCCAGACCTCACGCCATCCTTCGTGAGCTTAAACGCGTGCCCTTCGGCCTCCCGTCCTAGTGGATTGGCTATCTTGCCAGTCCACAAAATTACGACTTGTAAAATGACAGCGTGGATGCCATACCGCCATACAAACTGTTGTGAATTGGCAGGAGCCAATTCACGGAGTTTGGAGGAAGCCGAAATGCACGCGTTTAAGCTCACGCAAACTGGCGTGAGGTCTGGAACAGGACAATGTAACTAATATAGCCAATAAGGTACGTTGCTGCTGGAATACTTAACTTTAATCCATAATTGGTGTAAATCGCTCTTGACGGTACATGTTTTACAATCTCAATATTAACTGGTAATGGCGCCTTGCTAGGTCGTAGCAAATGACTTAGGTGAAGGCTATGCTAACTATCGTCTCGGCAAATGAGAGCGTATTTGTCAGTAAACCATTCCTAGCAACGTCGGCTGTACAACTGGGACGAGTGCTAGGACGTCTCTCTAGACCTGCCGTGTGGCGGCGCTCGGTCTGCAATCACTGACAGTGGCGACACGCCGGTCCGACGTATACTAGCGGACCGCGGCCGATTTAAAGGCTACCACCTAGCAAGTGTGGTGTCTGGCGGTGACACCGCACAAACAATGCACAATTCTAGACTTGCACGTGCATGCCAAAATTGGAACTAATTTTCCCAGCGAAATCGGTTCGTCAGTAACGCATCAGTACAGTGGGGTAGCAAATCTCAGGGGAAAGCAATACGCACATATACATATGGCGGTAGAATCGTGTAGACAAGGTATAAGAGGGCGGTGTGTTGATGAAGCTGTCATGTGTACTCAGGTGATCCATGTGAAAATATTTTCGACGTTGTTATGGACGAACTACAGGAATTAATAGCCCGCCCGGCTAGCCGCGCGGTCTAACGTGCTGCTTCCCGAGCGGGAAGGCGCGGCCGTCCCTCGCCCTTATTCCGCCTCAGCTACACTATGTAGACGATTGCTGCGCAAACACTGTCTAAACGTTCGCATACACCATCATTATTCTGCCACGCAGATATTAGAAATTATACTCGTCTGGTATGAGAGTTTCCCAGGGGGGATGGGGCCCACTGGGGGCCACACCGGGCAATAACCCTGGGTTCAGTGTAGGGTGGTGGTGAGGTGGGTCGGTTGCTGTGGCCTGTTGTGGGGTTGTGAACCACTGACGGCTACGGCGGGACGAAGCCTCTGCGTCGCTTCTGGGTCACCGGTTTAATACACAACACACACAGCAATTAACAGATTTTGAACACGGAACGGCAGTTGTAATTATCCGCTTGGGACATTTCATTTGGGAAATCGATAGGGAATTCAATATCCCAAGATCCACAGTGCCAAGAGGGCGCCGAGAATACCAAATTTCTGATATTACCTCTCACCTCTCATCACTTGAGGCCGATAACCTCTTAAAGACCTAGAGCAGCGGCATTTGCTTAGAATTTCAGTGCTAACAGAGCCTCAGATATCATTGTGGGATGTGCGACGACCGTATTCTTTAGGACAGTGCCGCGAAATGTGGCGTTAAAATATAAATGTTGTGTGACTAGGGCCTCCCATCGGGTAGACCGTTCGCCGGGTGCAGGTCTTTCGATTTGACTCCACTTCGGCGACTTCCGATTCGATGGGGATGAAATGATGATCATTAGGACAACACCCAGTCCCTGACTGGTGAAAATCTCCGACCCAGCCGGGAATCGAACACGGGCCTTTAGGATTGACATTTTGTAGCGCTGACCACTCAACTAGCAGGGGCGGACAATGTGGCGTTAATGGGCCCTGGCAGCAGACGATCGATGCGAGTGCCTTTTCTAACAGCACGACATTTCCTGCAGCGCCTCTCCTGACGATATTGGTTGGATCCTAGACGACTAGGAAACCGTGGCCTGGTCAGGTGAGTGCCTAGTTGAAGTGATAAGAAGGATCCACCCTTGTTTAATAGACTTGTTAGAAAAGCGCTAAGTAGGCAAAGAGGACTTCATCTCAGATTCAAAATAAGTAAAAACCTAGCTGACAAACAAAAGCTGAACGAAGCGAAAATAAGCTTAAGGAGACCAATAAGAGAAGCGTTCAGTGATTTCGGAAGTAAGATGTTGTCAACTGACCTCTGTAAAAACCGTAAGAGATTTTGGACGTATGTAAAATCAGAAAGTGGGTCAAAATCATCTCTTCATTCTTCTAGCGACCACACCGGCTCTGAAATGGAAGGTAACAGAGAGAAGGCCGAAATACTGAATCCGGTCTTCCGAAGTTGGAAGATCGTAACAATGTCCCTCATTTCTATCGTCGTGCGAACGTCGAAATGGCAGATATTGAGATAACCGATCGCGGAATTGAAAAGCAGCAGAACCGCGATTGGATTCAAGACTTTCTTGCAGGTAGAACTCAACACGTCTTAACGGAACTAAATCGACAGATGTAATGGTAATATAAGGAGTACCACAGGGACGTGTGATAGGACCGTTGCTGTTCACAGTATGACTAAATGATCTAGTAGACAGCATCGGTTGCTCTTTAAGGCCATCTGCAGATGATGCAGTTGTCTGTACCAAAGTAGCAGTCCAGAATGACCTGCAGAGAATTGATGAATGGTGCAGACTCAGGCAGTTGACACCGAATGTAAATAAGTGTAACACATTGCGCATACATAGAAAAGAAATCCACTGCTGTACAACTACACTATTGATGATAAACAGCTGGAGACAGCGCCTGCCGCAAAATATCTGGGCGTAACTATCCAGAGCGACTTTAAGTGGAATGACCATATAAAACAGATAGTGGGAGAAGCAGACACAAAGCTCAGACTCATTGGAAAAATCTTAAGGAAATGTAACTCACCCACGAAAGAAGTGGCTTTTAGGGCGCTTGTTCGCCCGATTCTTGAGTCATGTTCGTCTATCTGGGATCCCTATCAGGTAGGACTGATACAGGAGATAGAGAAGATCCAATGAAGAGTTGCGTTTGGTAACGGGATCGTTTAGCTGGCCAGAGAGCGTTACGGAGATGCTAAACTCCACCGGCGATGTTACAAGAGAGACGTTGTCCATCACGGAGATATATACTGTTGAAATTTCGGGACAGCACCTTTCAGGAGGAGTCAGACAACATATTACTTGCCCCCACATACATCTCGTGTATTGACTACCAGGAGAAAATTCGAGAAACTGGAGCCAATACAGAGTCTTACCAACAATAATTCTTCCCACGCGCTATTCGCGAGTGGAATGGATGTCGATGTGCCATGTCATCGGGCTACAATTGTTCGGGACTGGTTTGTATTACATTCTGACAATTCGAGCGAATGGCCTGGAACTATTCTTCGAATAGTTCATGAAAGCAGACGATTAGTTTTGTTCCGACTTTAGTTCAGAGGATATTATTTAGTTTGTGTTGTGTGTGTGTGTGTGTGTGTGTGTGTGTGTGTGTGTTTGTGTGTGTGTGGTGCCTTAGAACCCACGCATCCACCCCACCACGACAGCTTTATTAGTCCATTTCAGTGGCAGCGAATGTCAGTCAAAGTGGACGTCCCAACTCCACAACAGTAAGCCTGCTGAAACTGTGGCGTGTCGACAAAGACTTTGGTCATTCGTCTCTGCATCTGACAGCGACTATGTTTGGTTTCCGTCTTGAGGTACCAGCTTTGCTTTGGGACCTCGTTCTTCGGATGACAGCATATTTATAGTTTCATCTCACAGGCTGATGACGAAGTGGCTATTTTTCTAATGTCGTCAGAGTGCCTGTGACACTCAATATCCTGATAGTCTGTGGCACATTGTTTGAGGCGTTTGAAGCGAAAATCTGGTGGCTGGCTAAACTACGTTTGGTTTATTTTAGGTGATACATTCCTGCTTACTAAATGAAACTAAAATATCGAAATTGCTTTAAAACTGAAACGAAAGCCACTTCTCACGCCACAATCGACAAATTAAAGTTAAAACCTTATATTTGACCACAATATCACCTAGCACGCTACCTGGGCGGGCCGCGTGCAAATTGCCTGCACCCCAGTCGTGAGCAGTTCGTGCAAGTGGATGAAAGTTTCTCAAATTAGTGATCGCGATGTATTCGTGCACTTTCTGCAGGAACAAAGTGATGAAGAAGAAGACATTCTGCACCAGTTACGTAATGGAAAAGCTGAAACACGTCCCACATTTAGGACAAAGTTTGACAAAACTTTCTTTATGACGGTTATCCATGGTCATTTGATAAACGAAGAAAAAGTTTTGTGAATTTCTCTGGTTCAATATTTCCAACTGTAACTATGTCCTAGATCGGGTCGAAGAAGATTTCGTTGAGGATTCATCTAATGGATAATTGCATTCATTACCATGTGAGGCAAAATTGACCATAACATGAAGTAAGGAAGTCAAAATGCTTTAAAGACTAAAGCACTTCATTCTACATTTATTTTATTATGAATAACGTCTTCCGAATACTAGGCAATTACAAAAAAAAGCACAACAGTCGCGTTTTCACTTATAGTAGAACGTTCTATTGTTTTCAAAACAGCAAGGTGAGTGAACGTTAAAATTTGGAATGTTTTGCACATCTACGTCTGATTTGCATCAACTCTTAACAAACTGAGTGTGTCGCTGGGATAGAGACAGACACTGTAGTATCTCGTGATGCAGTTAACTGCTGAGCAAAGTACAGGGTTATTACAAATGATTGAAGCGATTTCACAGCTCTACAATAACTTTATTATTTGAGATATTTTCACAATGCTTTTCACACACATACAAAAACTCAAAAAGTTTTTTTAGGCATTCACAAATGTTCGATATGTGCCCCTTTAGTGATTCGGCAGACATCAAGCCGATAATCAAGTTCCTCCCACACTTGGCGCAGCATGTCCCCATCAATGAGTTCGAAAGCATCGTTGATGCGAGCTCGCAGTTCTGGCACGTTTCTTGGTAGAGGAGGTTTAAACACTGAATCTTTCACATAACCCCACAGAAAGAAATCGCATGGGGTTAAGTCGGGAGAGCGTGGAGGCCATGACATGAATTGCTGATCAGGATCTCCACTACGACCGATCCATCGGTTTTCCAATCTCCTGTTTAAGAAATGCCGAACTTCATGATGGAAGTGCGGTAGAGCACCATCCTGTTGAAAGATGAAGTCGGCGCTGTCGGTCTCCAGTTGTGGCATGAGCCAATTTTCCAGCATGTCCAGATACACGTGTCCTGTAACGTTTTTTTCGCAGAAGAAAAAGGGGCCGTAAACTTTAAACCGTGAGATTGGACAAAACACGTTAACTTTTGGTGAATTGTGAATTTGCTGCACGAATGCGTGAGGATTCTCTACCGCCCAGATTCGCACATTGTGTCTGTTCACTTCACCATTGAGAAAAAATGTTGCATCATCACTGAAAACAAGTTTCGCACTGAACGCACCCTCTTCCATGAGCTGTTGCAACCGCACCGAAAATTCAAAGCGTTTGACTTTGTCATCAGGTGTCAGGACTTGTGGCAATTGTAAACGGTAAGTCTTCTGCTTTAGCCTTTTCCGTAAGATTTTCCAAACCGTCGGCTGTGGTACGTTTAGCTCCCTGCTTGCTTTATTCGTCGACTTCCGTGGGCTACGCGTGAAACTTGCCCGCACGCGTTCAACCGTTTCTTCGCTCACTGCAGGCCGACCCGTAAATTTCCCCTTACAGAGGCATCCAGAAGCTTTAAACTGCGCATACCATCGACGAATGGAGTTAGCAGTTGATGGATCTTTGTTGAAGTTCGTCCTGAAGTGTCGTTGCACTGTTATGACTGACTGATGTGAGTGCATTTCAAGCACGACATACGCTTTCTCGGCTCCTGTCGCCATTTTGTCTCACTGCGCTCTCTAGCGCTCTGGCGGCAGAAACCTGAACTGCGGCTTCAGCCGAACAAAACTTTATGAGTTTTTCTACGTATCTGTAGTGTGTCGTGACCATATGTCAATGAATGGAGCTACAGTGAATTTATGAAATCGCTTCAATCATTTGTAATAGGCCTGTACGTTGCATTTTCAGAAAGGGGCAGCTTCGTAGTCTTCTGCAGTATCACATTTGAATAACTGAATACCTTTAAAAGGAAGAGAACCAAGCTACACCTCTGTGAAACTAATCCAAGGATGTATCTCTATTTTTGTGTTACCCGTACATAATTCCGTAAGTAAACTCTTTACTGACTGCAAAAGTGAACCAAAAGGCATTTTTTGGAGCAATCGCAAAACCAAGCCAAAGATACTTTTCGTAAGATCGAAGGTACTGGCGTCAATTGTGTTATGAAACGCCAGCATATAATAACCTTTTAGATTGTTAACGTTAGAAGTAACTTAAAAAATAATGCGTTTCAACATTAGAAATACCATGTGGGTCTAGACAATTAACTTTCGTTCACACAAACTGCTCACGTGAAGTCTGACTTCAATGAAGGAGGCTGTTTTCCGATTTTCTACGTCTTGCCGAATTTTTTCACCATTTTGCTGTTTACGTACTCCAGATGCTTTAAAGTGTGATGTACATTACTTCATTTCCAGAACTTAATGCAGTACAGTACCTCACTGCATTTAATGTAATACATTGCACGTGTGAAAATAAAAATTTTTGAAAAAGTATTTACCAGTTTAGCAGCTATAACCTCGTTACACTTCGAAGCTCTTCAGAATGTTCGTACAATCTGGAGCGTCTCTATCGTACGCGAAGTTGCACTTACGCACCTCTTCGATAAGTTGGAGCGTTTCCACCATTTGCACTCTGCGCACTACGCGCTCACCGATACGGCAGCTCTGCCCCCGCAGCTCTCAGTGTGAGAGCGCAGTAAATACTGCGCCGGCAGCTACCGCGAGACCGGTCCCGCCAGACCGCTGACCACTGCGTCGAAGACGCTCTCTCATTGGCCGACACGACGCACTGACTGCCGCGGCTGGAGATCGCATGCGGCGCCGCCAGTCCGCGTCCCGTCTGGGCAGGCCTCTGCTGAAGAAAACATCACGGATCCTCTCTCAAAATTTCACACTTCAAGTCCAGCTTTTTGCTCTAGAATTCCAGCTTTAGTGTATTCCATTGATTTACTACCTAGTGGTGATAAATAAAGTGCAGCTTCTCACGGAGATCCAGTGATGGCCGTAGTTATGGTATCGAAATGAAGTCCCGTTGCTGCTGGACAGAGCGTAGGGTAAAGATGCTGGAGACCCGCACCGCCGTACTAGGTAAGGTCCTAATGGCGATGGTTTGCCGTTGCCTTCCTCCTACCGTAACTGGGATGAATGAGGATGAAGACGACACAACACCACCCAGTCATCTCGGGCAGGTGTAAAATCCCCGACCCCGCCGGGAATCTAACCTGGGATTCTGTGCTCGGGAAGTGAGAACGCTACCGCGAGACCACGAGCGGCGGACAGTTATCGCAAGGCAGCGAAATTTGGCAGATATTCTACTGCCTTAATGCGGAACCGATGCACGCTGGGAACAAAACACTTCCAGTTTTCAGTATCAGGCGCAAATGTGGTGCTGTGCAAAATCGCGTCGACACCTCTGGTTATCACACTGACCGAACTGTGCGAGTGGAGGTTAATAGCAAAATCGAAATTTCACTGATGTGACGAAAGTTATGCGTGACCTCCTAATACCTTGTCGGACTTTATTTTGCCCGGCGTAGTGCAGGAGTTCGCGTGGTATGGCCTCAGCAAGTCGCTGGAAGTCCACTCAAGAAATAGTGAGCCATCCTGTCTACATAGCCGTCCGTAAATGCGAAGGTGTTGCCTGTGCAGGATTTGGTGCACGAACTGTCATCTCGATTATGTCCCGTAAATGTTCGACGGAACCCATGTCGGTCGACCTCGGTAACCAGACCATTCACTCGAATTGTCCAGAATCGTCAGTTACATCGCTACATAGGCGCTTTGTGTCCGTACACGCTAATTCCATTCTCAGCTCTGTTTCTGCTGAACACGAAGCACTGACTATCTACCGCCTACTGTTTCTGTCTCACTCGATGACTTGAAGACTTGAAGACACGACGATCGATCTGCAGGATTTCCATAGCAACGCTCGGACTGACTCTCAACTTGAAACTGGCAACTTCTGCTAGCGGACGGTTAGTTAAGCGGGAGTCTCAGTTCCTGGTGGCGCTGCAGTTCCAATGGGCGCGATTCTCGCGGGCAGAGTGATTGGCTTGCGCACAGCGGAGTTCCTGCTGCGGACGGCCGTCTACGGAGCTTCTGGTACCAAGTGTGGTGTCACCGCCAGACACCACACTTGCTAAGTGGTAGCCTTTAAATCGGCCGCGGTCCGGTAGTATACGTCGGACCCGCGTGTCGCCACTATCAGTGATTGCAGACCGAGCGCCGCCACACAGCAGGTCTAGAGAGACTTCCTAGCACTCGCCCCAGTTGTACAGCCGACTTTGCTAGCGATGGTTCAGTGACAAAATACGCTCTCATTTGCCGAGACTATAGTTAGCATAGCCTTCAGCTACGTCATTTGCTACGACCCAGCAAGGCGCCATTATCAATTGCTATTTATCTTGTGACGCATGTACCGTCAGACCGATGTTCACCAATTATGGATTAAAGTTAAGTATTCCAGAAGCTACATACTATTTTTGCTACTATAAAGACCTTCTCATTTTCCAGACCTCACGCCATCCTGCGTGAGCTTAAACGCGTGCCTTTCGGCTACCTCGTAGTGGCTTGGCTGTCACGCCAAGTCACAACACCAAGTGCCGCGAACTCTGTTTGAGTGGTATCTCAGTACACCACGCTTACTCACGTCAGAGCCGAGTGCCCATCAGTTTGCAATGTACGCCAACGACAACATCGTCTGTCTAGCGAGCCGGCAGTGCGACAGTTGTATTAGGCGGAACTCTACAGGGAAGTATCAAGTGATACGTTATTGTTCAATGGCAATAACAAATATACATGAGATTAGTGTAGTCATGGATTGTTACAAAATTAGTTACAGGCTGATTATAATTAAACTTTCAAAACGCAATAGAGATAACACCACTAGTCAGAATGACGTCAAACTGCAGCGGAATACCATCGGAGATTGTGAAAACTTACGGCAGAAGAAAAATAAAGAGTTGCAAAATGTAGCGATAGATGGCGCTGTAAGCATCATAATTTTATAGTGATCGACTACAAATGACAAATGAATCATACAACAATGCCTAAGTTCTATGTCTGACGTTCAAAAAAATGTACTACTTATTGTGCATGGGTGTACATGTGTGATGCTGTTAGCTACGTAAGCCCATCTGCCACATCAAGGTAATATCACATCGGATGGGAAAGATCGGGTTTTAATTGTCCTGAGGCCAAAACCTGCATAAAAAGGATGTCAGAATCAAATCGGATTATTAATTTCCGTGTGACTGGTGCAGAGCATGTTCATATGCCGTCCACCGTTTCCTGCGACAAGTTTAAATCGAGAAATAGCATGCTCCACAACTGATCGAAGTGTTTCCGGGGTCACGTTAAGAATGTGTTGCGCAGTGCGTGCCTTCAATGCACCTAAGTTTCCACGCGGAACATAACATCTTTCAGATAGCCTCATAGCCAGAAGTCACATGGATTAAGATCAGGTGATCGGGACGGCTCGGGTGTAGGGAAATGGCGGCTGACAATTCTAGCACTTCCGAAATGGCGTATCAGCAGCTGCTTAACTGGATTTGCAATGTCCTGAGGTGCGCCATCTTGCATAAAAATGATGCGATCCACGGTGTTGATGAGTTGGAATGACGTGGTTGCGCAAAAGAAAGTCATTGTGCTTATCAGTGATGGTACAGGTAACAGGACCGGAAGCACCTGTCCCTTCGACAAAATATGCCCCTATGATAAATGATGCCGTAAACCTGCACGACAGAGGGACCTTTTCGGGATGAAACGGCACTGGTTGATTTGCGTGTGGATTTGCCGTTGCCCATATTCGACAATTCTGTGTATTGTCGTATCCTTTCAGACAAAAGCTGGCTTAGTCTGCCCACAAAAAGTTCCACGGCCAATCATTGTCCACTTCCATGCGAGAAAGAAATTCTAAAGCAGAGGTCTCTCTTGGTGGCAGGCCAAGTGGAAGCAACTCGTGCACGTGGGTAATTCTGAATCAATGGTAAAGAAGGATGTTTCGTAGGAGTTTACACACCGTGCTCATTGGTATTCCCAATGTTCAGGCAATTTTCCGTGCACTACAAGTTTGCACACCCCACTCGTCTCTTCCTGCAGTGCTGTGGTCACTACTTCCACTGACGTCGAATCAATTCCTTTCCTCCCTCTACCAGGTCGCACACAAAAAGAACCCGTCTTTCCGAATTTCCGAATCATTTTCTCCAGACGCATGGCAGTCATCGGACGGACAAACCTTTTTTTAAACGCTTCAGTGTCCGGAACTTCTGCAGAGCGACGCGCGCAGCTTCACAAGCAGAGCGCGCTCCTGCATTGAGACAGTCATGGCGAACGTCGCAGACGCCGAAGAAGAAAAAGCCGTGTACCCGGCGTGTTTATACCACTCACAATGGGTCGTGTGCATGACAGGTGTTTTCATTTACGTATTCTCACAGATACAGCGCCATATATTGATGAATTTTCTCACTATTTTTTTTCTTCTGCCATACGTTTTCCCCCCTGTCCGATAATATTCCGTTGCAATTCGACGTCATTCTGACCAGTGGTGTTATTTCTACAGCGTTATGAAAATTTAACTTTAATTATAATCACACTCTATTTCACCTTGTTCAAGTTATAGCAAAGTGATTAAATATTTTGTACATGCTAGAAACGTAGGTTTGCCTTTCCTTAATCAATTTTCTAAGATAAGTCGTAAGGTCAGTATTGCCTCACGTGTTCCAACATTTCTACGGAATCCAAACTGATCTTCCCCGAGGTCGGCTTCCACGTTAGAGTGAAAGTTTGGACCAGAAGAAAATAGAAACTTTCGAAATGTGATGCTACAGAAGAATGCTCAATATTGGATGGGTATATCACATAACTAATGAGGAGGTATTGAATAGAATTAGGGAGAAGAGAAATTTGTGGCACACGTTGACTAGAAGAAGGGATCGGTTGCTAGAACATGTTCTGAGGAATCAAGGGATTACCAATTTAGTATTGGAGGGCAGTGTGGGGGGTAAAAATCGTAGAAGGAGGCCAAAAGATGAATACACTAAGCAGATTCACAAGGATGTAGCTTGCAGTAGGTACTGAGAGATGAAAAGCTTGCACAGGATAGAGTGGCATGGAGAGCTGCATCAAACAGGTCTCTGGTCTGAAGACCACAACAACAACAACATGCATCAACTCGGCCTCTTCGAGAAGTAAATCTAAGAATCCACCACTGTGTCGACGACTGCTGTTTCGTCCAGCATAACAACAAGATACGAAAGAAATCAATTCTTTCTGCTAATTACTTTCCTCAGAATAGAGTGGAAAGTAATAATGAAAACAGCATAATCCGAAACAAGTGGTTGTTAATTTTTTTAAAGATAAGGGAGAACTACTACAAAGAAATTAGCTCCAAGAGTTTCTGCAGCTTTGTATAATTTGCGTACAGCAATTCTTACAACAAGTAAAATCGGAAAACGAATTTCCCTCGCGTACCGCTATCAGTCTCTTGGTGGGAACTGCTCGTTGTTTCCCTGTGTGGCGTCGCTTGTCGCTGAAAGCCCTGGCCATCCACCAGGCCACGTTCTCTCTGCACAGACCTTAAGCTTGAAGCCAACAGGGGGCGGAAGACTGTTAAAGAATTCAGAACTCGGGAGTCGCAGCGACGGAAGCAGGAGGGCTCAAACATCCGCCCGGACATTCCTGCAGGAACTGACGCAACTCCCCGGGATCAGACAGATGCACGGACACTTCCACATTGTTATTCAGTCATCCCTGCAGAAACTTTACTCCATAAACCATTTTTAGCAGTTGTTGATGTACGTTTCTGTAAATACATTGACGGAAAAAATTCGCAACGCCAAAAAATAGTTCCTGTTGAGTAATGAAATTTCGGGAACATATTTTCTAGTGACATATTTAACTGATTAATGAAATGAAATGTCGTGTGACTATGGCCTCCCGCCAGGTAGACCGTTCGCCGGGTGCAAGTTTTTCGATTTGACGCCACTTCGGCGACTTGCGCGTCGATGGGGATGAAGTGATGATGAATAGGACAACACGACACCCAATCCCTGAGCGGAGAAAAATCTCCGACCCAGCTGGGAATCGAACCCGTGCCCTTAGCATTGACATTCTGTCGCGCTGACCGCTCAGCAACCGGGGGCGGATTAACTGATTAATACTGCAAGATCACACATCAAACTAAGCGCGAGATAAGGCATTGCAAATGTGGAGTGGTAGTAAAATAATAACCAGTATAACCTCCAGAATAATAAATGCAGGAATGCAAACTTGCATGCACTGTCTTGAGCAGGTGCCAGATGTTAGTTCGTGGGATGGAGTTCCATTTCCGTTGCACTAGGTCGGTCTATACAGGGATGCTTAATGCTGGTTGTGAGTGACGCTGGAGTTGTTAGCCGATAATCTCCCATAAGTGCTCGAGTACAGACAGATCTGGTGATCGAGCAGTGCCGAGACAACAGGTCGACATTCTGTAGAGTATGTTGGGTTACAACAGCGGTATGTGGTGGAGCGTTATGCTGCCGCAAAACACCATCTAGAATGCTATTTTTTGAATGGCCGCACAACAGATCGAATCACCAGACTGACGTACAAATTTGCAGTCACGAGAGTGCTCATGAAGTCAATCCAAATCGCTTCTCAAACTGTTAACTTCAGTTATAGGCCCAGTGTGACAAGCACCCAGACAGGCTGGTTGCAGGCCCTCAACTGGCCTTCTTCTAACCAAGACACGGCCATCGCTGGCATACAAGCGGAATCAACTTTCCTCAGAAAACACAACAGACCCTCACCTTGGTCTTCAGTGAGCTCTCGCCTTACACCACCGAGGTCGCTAACAGCGGTGGTTAGGGATCAGTGGAATGAACGCTACAGGGCGTATGACTCGGAGCTGTCTTTAAAGTAACCGATTTGCGACAGTTCATTCTGTCAGTGTGATACCAACTGCTGCCCAAATTGCTGCTGCAGATGCAGTACGATGCGCCAGAGCCATACTTCAAACTCAGACTTCCCTCTTCATAGTGCCACGTGGCTGTGCAGAGCTTGGCCTTCTTGCGGCTTCACGTTCTGCATTCATCACTGTCAGCAGTCATGTACAGTGGCTGGATTCCTGCCAGATCTTTGTACAATATTGCAGAAGGAACGACTGGTTGTCGTAGCCCTATTAAACGACATCATTCAAACTTAGTGATGTACTGGTAATGGCATCTTTGTCGGCTAAAAGCATCGTTTACATTACATTAATACTTTTTCGACGGATAATGAATACGAAATTTTGTGAAGGTGTAGAACGTGTCAGTTTAAAATAAACGATATAATTTTATTTTTCAATTATTACTTCATATATAAAAATTAATCTGTTGAGTAGAAGGGGACCAAAACTTGCAATAACCCTAATAGCATAAGTAGCCGAACCTAAACGTTTTAGCATATTTTCAATGTGTGTCTTCCAGTTCAATTTCTCTTCAGTGCACACACTCAGAAATTTTCATTGTCTGCCTCAGCAACAGATTTCTTTTCAAAATCTATATTTATGAATGGAGTTATGCCAGTTCCAATAATTTCATGCTAAGTCATAAATTTTGCGAGTGGATTTGGAATGTTAAGTAATGGGCATAAGACTTTACTTGCCTCAGTTCTCTTACCAATAGATCTGAGACCAGAAAGTAGCCTTACGTTATTTTCATACAAATTGTTATTTGCTATTTCTGATGTCCTTGGTGTAGCAACTGCACGACATTTTGTACAATTCAACGTCACGTGTGACTCAATATCTTTGCGAAGATACCGATTCTCTTCAAAGGACACTTCACCAATACGTATTCTGCACACAATAATTTTGGAAATAAAATCACAGAGCGTGCTAAAGTTCACCAAAATATTTTCAAATGAGTTTTCATCTCCACAAACCGACTGGGAGGGAAGCGCTTTGAAGGAGGGAAGCGCTTTGAAGGCACTGCATTTTCTTCCTTGAAGTTCTGATTATCTTTGCGTCTAATATTCTTGGTTCCTTTGACCAACTAACCTCATTTACTTTTACGTATTTATGTCCACTGAATTTTAATTTAGGCGAAAATTTGCTTATTGGCCGCATTTTTTATGAAAACATGCGAAACCACATAAAATATAAATCAACACTTACTTCACTCAGAACAAACTTCACTAAGTACAAACAATAGCGCTCGAAAACGATAACAAACACGATCGGAGCGATGAGTATCGACAGTAAGTACAGGGTAGGAAACCTTGACATGATAAAACAATTGAAGCAGGAAATAACATACAAGGAATAAAAAAAACCTGTTATTTATCTCTGCAAGGTGCGAAAAAGGAGATGTAGTCTTTAAATGCCAGAGCGCACAGAGCGTCACGAAAACCATCACAAATCACGATAAAACTGTCGTATTTGTATGAAACCAAAACTTTTTATGCAAGGAATAGCGGGCATTTCAAATACGCAAAAATCTAAAAATCGATTTTTTGAGCCCGTCTGCCTTCAGTCTCCCCTCAAATTTATCTCGGTCTATAAAAACGGTATTTATCAGTGTGCTGCTTTTCCGGTACTACCCGAGTAGAAGAATCAATAACTGATGGCAAATCGAAAGAACCAAGTAATACATATCAGACTCTTTCGAAAATTCTAAGTTGAAATCCCCGCAGGCCATTATTTGCTGCCCTCTGTGTGATAGCATAACAAGAAATCCAAGTTAGTTAGGAACAGTTGAAAATCTCCCAAATGTACACGCTACAATTATGAAAGTAACATTATTTAATTTAAGCTCAGAGGCACATGCTTGTATATGTTACCTTATAAGAAATTTTTTGTTTCTAAATTTTTCATGCTATGATAAATTTTAACATACATTTCAAATCCACCTCTCTCCATAGCGCTGAAAGCTTAACTCCACCTGCATTTACGTTTTTTCCATAGCTGTGAATATACGATGTTCAGACAGGCAAAATACATCCTTTTCACCCGCAGTTTCTAAATCTTCTAGACACACAGTGAACTCATCTGCTACATTTTTTATCCCCTTGTATTCTGAGGCAATATAGTAACACTATTTTTCACCATACCTTTATGAGAATCTTGTGATATATTAACATTATTTTTTACTGTACTTTTATGAGAATCTTGTGTCATTTTAATATCTCTAATACCTGTCTGAGCCCATTGAGCTTAATTTCATTCAGTGTTGAAACACTGGACACTGACCTTAGCCTAAAAAAAAAATAAGTACTCCCACAAGTTTCAGTACCCCACCTCCTTAAAGATTTTGCTATCATCCCAGCCAGTTTACCTTTTTCTTCTCTACTGAGATGGATGCCATGCCTTGTGAAGTCCCATCAACAGTAGTATTAACAGGAAACAAAGCTATGATTGACAAAGTAGCCGCCAGAATCAGCTGGCCTAACTCCATACTGACCGTCCTGGCAAATTTGTTCAATTGGGGCTAATCATACCGCATGAAAGCAGGAATTATGCCAACATTTGTATGGTTTGTTGCAAATGCTATTTTTGCGAGGTCACGCATAACACTGTAGCCTTGATCCCTATCAATACTGTTTCTTGCTTCACCCACTACCGTAACATGATCCTGCTTTGTAATACCCTTGAACAATGATCCAACATCCTGTACCACTTGGCTACGACATGAATCGATTGGAAGAAACTGTGGCATGGTACCTGTCACCTAGTTTTTCTGATGAAGATGTAGTTGAAACGGAAGTCGAGTCGTAAAAGGAACCCATTCCGATAACACACACTCTAGTTTCCTAAGGTCGCTGGTGCTAAAGAAAATGCCAGGTTTGAATAATTCATTCTGACAGAGAAAGAATTACAATGATAGATTACTAAACATTTTGATCTCTCTAGAAATCTTATATCTGTTTTCGAGGTATTTTTGAGACCGTTTGCATTTTAAGTTGAAGGCGACCATGAGCTTGTACAAATATAAATGACTGCTTTGCAAGCTATTTCCCGTTTTAGAGCAACTATTGTTACGGTAAAGCTTTCTAGGAATACATTGCTTTCCTTAGGTAGAGTTTCCACGTCCCCATAATGAGGTTGTAGAAGTGCTACAATATTTCGGTCAGTAAATGTAAGTGAAGTACCTTTTATCGGCTGTTGTTGCTGTGGTCTTCAGCCCTGAGACTGGTTTGATGCAACTCTCCATGCCACTCTATCCTGTGCAAGCTTCTTCATCTCCCAGTACCTACTGCAACCTACATCCTTCTGAATCTGCTTGGTGTATTCATCTCTTGGTCTCCCTCTACGATTTCTACCCTCCACGCTGCCCTCCAATACTGAATTGGTGATCCCTTGATGCCTCAGAACATGTCCTACCAACCGATCCCTTCTTCTAGTCAAGTTGTGCCACAAACTTCTATTCTCCCTAATCGTATTCAACATCTTCTCTTTAGTTATGTGATCTACCCATCTAATCTTCAGCATTCTTCTGTAGCACCACATTTGAAAAGCTTCTATTCTCTTCTTGTCTAAACTGTTTATCGTCCATGTTTCACTTCCATACATGGCTACATTCCATACAAATACTTTCAGAAACGACTTCCTAACACTTAAATCAATACTCGATGTTAACAAATTTCTCTTCTTCAGAAACGCTTTCCTTCCCATTGCAAGTCTACATTTGATATCCTCTCTACTTCGACCATCATCAGTTATATTGCTCCCCAAATAGCAAAACTCCTTTACTACTTTAAGTGTCTTATTTCCTAATCTAATTCCCTCAGCATCACCCCACTTAATTCGACTACATTCCATTATCCTCGTTTTGCTTTCCTGCCTTCAAGACACCATCCATTCCGTTCAACTGCTCTTCCAAGTCCTTTGCTGTCTCTCACAGAATTACAATGTCATCGGCGAACCTCAAAGTTTTTATTTCTTCTCCATGGATTTTAATACCTACTCCGAATTTTTATTTTGTTTCCTTCACTGCTTGCTCAATATACAGATTGAATAACATCGAGGACAGGCTACCAACCCTGCCCCACTCCCTTCCCAACCACTGCTTCCCTTCCATGCCCCTCAACTCTTATAACTGCCATTTGGTTTCTATACTAGTTGTAAATAGCCTTTTGCTCCCTATATGTTACCCCTGCCGCCTTCAGAATTTGAAAGAGAGTATTCCAGTGAACATTGTCAAAAGCTTTCTCTAAGTCTACAAATGCTAGAAACATAGGTTTGCCTTTCCTTAATCTAGATTCTAAGATAAGCCGTAGGGTCAGTATTGCCTCACGTGTTCCAATATTTCTACGGAATCCAAATTGTTCTTCCCCAAGGTCGGCTTCTACTAATTTTTCCATTCGTCTGTAAAGAATTCGCGTTAGTATTTTGCAGCCGTGACTTATTAAACTGATAGTTCGGTAATTTTCACATCTGTCAACACCTGCTTCCTTTTGGATTGGGATTATTATATTCTTCTTGAAGTCTGAGGGTATTTCGCCTGTCTCATACATCTTGCTTGCCAGATGGTTGAGTTTTGTCAGGACTGGCTCACCCAAGGCCGTCAGTAGTTCTAATGGATTGTTGTCTACTCCCGGGGCCTTGTTTCGCCTCAGGTCTTTCAGTGCTCTGTCGAACTCTTCATGCAGTATCATATCTCCCATTTCATCTTCATCTACATCCTCTTCCATTTCCATAATATTGTCCTCAAGTACATCGCCCCTGTATAGACCCTCTATATACTCCTTCCACCTTCCTGCTTTCCCTTCTTTGCTTAGAACTGGGTTTCCATCTGAGCTCTTGATATTCAAAGAAGTGGTTCTCTTTTCTCCAAAGGTCTCTTTAACTTTCCTGTAGGCGGTATTATCTTACCCCTAGTGATATATACCTCTACATCCTTACATTTATCCTCTAGCCATCCCTGCTTAGCCATTTTGCACTTCCTGTCGATCTCATTTTTGAGACGTTTGTAATCCTTTTTGCCTGCTTCATTTACAGCATTTTTATATTTTCTCCTTTCATCAATTAAATTCGGTATTTCTTCTGTTACCCAAGGATTTCTACTAGCCCTCGTCTTTTTACCTACTTGATCCTCTGCTGCCTTCACTATTTCCTCTCTCAAAGCTACCCATTCTTCTTCTACTGTATTTCTTTCCCCCATTCCTGCCACTTGTTCCCTTACGCTCTCCCTGAAACTCTGTACAACCTTTGGTTCTTTCAGTTTATCCAGGTCCCATCTCCTTAAATTCCCACCTTTTTTGCAGTTTCTTCAGTTTTAATCTACAGTTCATAACCAATAGATTGTGGTCGGAGTCCACATCTGCCCCTGGAAATGTCTTACAATTTAAAACCTGGTTCCTAAATCTCTGTCTTACCATTATATAATGTATCTGATACCTTTTATCGCCTATGAAATCAAATAAGTCATTATTACGTATCAACTAGACTACAAAAATATATGAACTTGTCTGTGTCTGTGAATTTGCCGACATTTTGTACCAGATAAAAATTATACTATGTTTTCAGCAGGCAAAAATTAATTAAATAATACTGAAAACTCGTTTTGTTTGTGATCTAAGTTGTTGAGAAACCAAGTCGTATGCAGTGCGACTGAATTGCCATTTAAATGAGGAGTATTCACAGTTCCCACTGTTCCACCTTCTCGAGCACAGACAGCGTGGTCTAGAAATGCGAAATCATTCAGAAAGCAAACCTAGAAAAGATACGATATTGCATTGCCTGTGTTATTCTGATGATGGTGGACTGCTGCGGCCACAGTCGTTATGAAACACATCAGATGAATTCGCAATTGTGAATAATGACTACCATCAGCTGTAGAATGGAATGACGACAATGAAAATTTGTGCCGGACCGGGACTCGACATATGGTTGACGACATATGGCAGTTTGGGTGGGGCCGTGAGTCGTGCGCGGATAGCCGAATGGTAAAGCGACCGCTTGCGATAAGCGGGAAATCCGGGCTCGAGCCCCTGTCCTGTTCAAATTTTCGATGGTAGCTATTATTCGCAATTGCGATTTCATTTGAAGTGCTACAAAAGATAGGTTTCGAAGTTCGTCGCACGAAGTGGAAACAGCATGCAGACTTAAATGATACATCTGTAACAAGAGTTGCGTCCGAAAATAATCCAATCTGAAACACTACAACACAGTCATCAAACCCAAGTATCATTATGAGGTTCAGCCATCCATTTTTAAACACAAGCACAAACTTTGAAGAAATCCAAAGTAAAGAAAGGAAAGTAATCACGAAAGTTTTAGGTCTATATTATACTGAAGAAGAAGTAAGGGCAAATAAAGAAACTAAAAAGTATACTAAAGTGTATTCGTGTATGAAAAAACCCAGGATAAAATTCTGAAGCCCTTTCTAAAAGTACGAACCAAAGAGAAGTAGTACGCATGGAGTGTAATCGACGGAACTCTCAGTAAAGGAAAAATTGCAACAGTAAAATTAGTCACCGTAGTAAAGGAAGATCTGAAAATAGCGGAAACAACACAACGTGATGTATCGAACAGGAAAGCAATTAGGGCGAAAATTCACGATGGTCAGGCGGTCTGGCAGAAAAAATCAAGAAGAGCGGGACAGCTTGGTTTGACGAGCGGAAAAGTGCGAGTTCTGGGAAGATGATAGCGAGGTGGGCACAGAGAAAAACTGAAACAAAAACCAAATGCCCTCTTCTGGTGCATCACCTGATCTATCAGGACCAAGAGTGAACAATAAAAATAGTTATTGTTCTCGTTCGTTACTTTATTTCAAAACAATTCTTATTTTAAATGCGCACACTGTAGTTTCTAGCAGGCAAATATTAACTGGAAAAGTTTCGAAATAATTGGATTTCACTGCGATGTTCACAGAGCAACAAGAGAAATTCATTTCGCTTTATTCCCTAGACGGCAGCTTTGGGAGCTCCGAGGGATGGGTCGGACTTCATTAAATGCGTGACATTACCCTCCGGAGTAATTTCTGAAATTTCTATGGGCGCGAAGTTGCACGGGGAGCTCTTAGTAGAAGTGGAGCGCCTTCTCAGAGACGTGAGTAAGGTCCTGGTAGCGCAGATACTTCACATGCAGAGGTCCGGCACGTCTGTCGTGAGGTGAGAAGTTAAGCTACTAAACTGTGTGTGCTCCTCTAGCTCACTTCGTGACTCACACTGCACGATAACAGCAGACCGTGAAAACACGGCATCACCCTTCTACACTTCTACAACCGGTCCCTCATCAGCCGGCCGGTGTGGCCTTGCGATTCTAGGCGCTTCAGTCTGAAATCGCGTGACAGCTACGGTCGCAGGTTCGAATCCTACCTCGGGCATGGATGTGTGTGATGTCCTTAGATTAGTTAGGTTTAATTAGTTATAAGTTCTAGACGACTGATGACCTAAAGCATAGTGCTCAGAGCCGTCACCAGAAAAACAGACGCACTAGCGCTTCTCCATACTACATTGACCTGAAAACAGTCATAGGATAGTATTACGCACATACAAAGATGGCCGTAGTACAGCGTGCACGATGTATAAGAGGCAGAAGTTTGGCGGAGCTGTCATTTCTACTCAAGTGATTCATGTGAAAAGGTTTCCGACTTAATTATGGCCACACAATGGAAACTAACAGACTTTGAACGCGGAATGGTATTTGCAACTAGACGCACGGGTCATTCAATTTCGTAAATATTTAGGGAATTCAATATTCTGAGATCCAGAATTTCAAGAGAGTGCCTAGAAAACCAAATTTCAGGTATTAGCACTCTCCGCGGATAACGCAATGGCCGACGGCCTTAACTTAAAAGACCGCGTGCAGTGGCATTTGCGTACAGTTGTCAGTGCAAACAGGCAAGCAGTACTGCGTAAAATATCACACAAATAAATACGAGACGTACAACGAAGGTATCCATTAGGACAGTGCGGCGAAATTTGGCATTGATTGGCTGTGACAGCGGACGTCTGATCCGAATGCCACAGCGCCTCCCCTGGAATCGTGACCATATCGATTGTAACCTTTACTTTTTGAATCATCTCTCTTCCGATTGGTTTGATGCGGCCCGCCTCGAATTCCTCTCCTCTGCCAAGCTCTTCGTCTTAGAGCAGCACTTGAAAACTACGTACTCAATTATTTGCTGGGCGTATTCAAATCTCCGTCTTCCTCTACTGTTTTTACCTCCCGAAGCTTCTTCTAGTACCGAGGACGTTATTCCCTGATGTCTCTGTGTCCCTTCCCCTTGTCAGTATTCTCCACGTATTCCTTTCCTCTCCGATTTTGCGCAGAACCTGCTTATTCCTTACCTTACCAGTCCACTTAATTTTCAACATTCGTCTATAGCACCGTATCTCAAATGCTTCCATTTTCTTCTGTTCCGCTTTTCCCACAGTTCATATTTCAATGCCATAAAATGGCGTGCTCTAAACGTACATTCTCAGACATTTCTTCCTCAAACGAAGGCCTATGTATGATACTAGTAGACTCCTTTTGGTCAGGGATATCCTTTTTTTCAGTGCTAGTCTGCTTTTGATTCCTCCTTGATCAATCTGCCACTGTTTATTTTGCTGCCTAGGTAGCAGAATTTCTTAACTTCATCTATTTCGTGGCCATCAATGCTGTTGCTGGCCTGGAAGGCGGCGTGTGGGTCTGTTTCTATAAACTGAAGGGTAGGCCGAATGATGGAAGTGAGTAGGAGCAGCAAAAGGTGAAAATCTCTCGGTACTGCTCTTAGAAATGGGTTTACTATATACACAATATTAACTGAATACATAACTTTGCACTGAGGTGCAAAGCCGTAGACCCGTCGTAAGGAGTATATAGTCTCAATAGCAGGCTGAGGTTGAAGCGATGTTTCCAGGCCGTCTGCTCTTGTGAAATGGGCAGAATCTGGAGCGGAGCTCGTAGAGTTCTCCCGCTCCGGGTAGAGTGCGCTGTCGTCGGTGTCTGTCGTAGTGCCAACCTACCAGAGCGCACCTACGTTGTGGCATCGTAGTTATCGATACCACACTAAGTTTATTGTTGGTGTCATTTCTGCTACTTCTCATTACTTTCGTCTTTCCTCGATTTAATTTCAATTCATATTCTGTACTCATTCAATCGTTCATTCCACTCAGCAGCTCATGTAATTCTTCCTCACTTTCACTCGGATAGCAATGTCATCAGCGAATCGCAACATTGATATCCTTACACCTCGAAATGTAATTTCGCTCCTGAATCTCTCTATTATTTCGATCATTGATGTACAGACTGAACAGTAGGGCTGAAAGACTACATCTCCGTCTTACGCCGTTTTTAATCCGAGCAGTTCGTTGTTGGTCGTCCACTCTTATTATTCCCTCTTGGCTTTTGTACATGTCGTATAATTACTCCTCTCTTCCTATACCTTACTCCTTATTTTTTATCAGAATTTCGAACGTCTTGTACCATAAGACATTGTCGAATACTTTTTCCTGGTCGACAAATCCTATGAAAGTGCCTTGATTTTTTTTTTTTTTTTTTTTTTGTCATGCTTCCAATATCAACCGCAACTTCAGAATTGCCTCTGGGGTGCCTTTACTTTTCCTTGAGCCAAACTGATCGTCATATAACACATCAATTCCTTATTACAGAATCTATTGCCTTAGGGAAACTCAAGAGTATCTCGTCATTCCTCAGTACTTCTATATCCCACTTCTTTGCGCATTGATTCTTCTTGACTAATTTCTTGAACTTCACCCTACTCTTCATCATTGCTAGATTATAATCTGAGGCAATATATGCTCTTGGGTACATCATATAATCCTGTATCTGATTTCGAAATCTCTAATTGAATTCTTTTCCAAGTATACCTCCTCTTCTTGTGATTCTTGAACGGTGGACATCTACATTTGCATCTTCATGGATACTCTGCAATTCACACTTAAGTGTCTGCCAGAGGTTCATCGAAACGCCTTCACAATAATTATCTATTATTAAAATCTGTTACAGCACGCGGAAAAAAGGAACACTTACGTCTTTCCGTGTGAGCTCTGATTTGCTTTATTTTATTGTGATGATCATTCCTCATTATATAAGTAGGCATCAATAAATTTTTTTTCACAATCGGAGGATAAAGTTGGTGGTGGTCAGAAGATTCCGCCGTAATGAAACATGTATTTGTTTTAATGATGTCCAACTTCTATCCTGTAACATGTTAGTGACACTTTATCCCCTATTTCGCGATAATACAAAACGTGCTACTCTTGAAACTTCCTGGCAGATTAAAACTGTGTGCCCGACCGAGACTCGAATTCGGGACCTTTGCCTTTCGCGGGCAAGTGCTCTGCCATCTGAGCTACCGAAGCACGACTCACGCCCCGTACTCACAACTTTACTTCTGCCAGTATCTCGTCTCCTACCTTCCAAACTTTACAGAAGCTCTACTGCGAACCTTGCAGAACTAGCACTCCTGAAAGAAAGGATACTGCGGAGACATGGCTTAGCCACAGCCTGGGGGATGTTTCCAGAATGAGATTTTCACTCTGCAGCCGAGTGTGCGCTGATATGAAACATCGTGGCAGATTAAAACTTATTGCCCGACCGAGACTCGAACTCGGGACCTTTGCCTTTAGCGGGCAAGTGCTCCACCATCTGAGCTACCGAAGCACGACTCACGTCCGGTACTCACAACTTTACTTCTGCCAGTATTTCGTCTCCTACCTTCTTGTCTCGTCTCCTCCTTCTGCCAGGAAGTTTCATTTCAGCGCACACTCCGCTGCAGAGTGAAAATCTCATTCTGACGTGCTGCTCTTCTTTAAACTCTCTTGATGTATTCTGTTAATCCTGTCTGGTAAGGATCCTACACTGCGCAGTAGTACTCCGAGAGAGGACGGAGAAGCGTAGTGCAGGCAATTTCTTTAGTAGATCCGTTACATTTTCTAAGTGTCCTGTTAATGAAACGCAGCTTTTATGTTGCCTTCCCCACAACATTTTCTGTAAGTTCTTTCCAATTGAGGTAATTGTAATTCCAGTCTATTTAATTGTATTTACGGTCTTTAGATTTAACTGATTTATAGTGCAATCCAAGCGATTCCTATTAGCTCTCTTGTGGATGACCTCACACATTTCGCTATTTCGGGACAATTGCCAAATTCCGCACCGTACAGATATGTTTTCTAAACGGTTTCGCAATTTGCTTTAACCTGATGATGACTTTACCATACGACAAACGATAGCATCATAGCATCATCTGCAGACAGCCTAAGACAGCTGCTCAGCTTGTCTCCTAAATTGATTATATTAAAAGGAACAGCAGAGGGCCTGTAAGACAACCTTGGGGAACGGCAAAAACCACTTCTGTTTTGCTCGATGACCTTCCGTCACTTACTACGAACTGTGAGCTCTCCGACAGGAAGTCACTAATCCAGTCACATAGCTGATACGAAATTCCATAAACACGCAGTTTTACTACAAGCCGATAGTGTGGTACAGTGTCAAAAGCTTTATGGAAATTTATAAATACGGAAGATTGTTCTCTTCGAGGTAATTCACACCGTTAGAACGCAATGTATGTTCCAAAATCCTGCTGCATATCGACGTTAATTATATGGTCCTGTACTTTAGTGAATTACTCCTATTACCGTTCTTGAATATTGGTGTGACCTGTGCTACTTTCCAGTCTTCGGGTACGGATCTTTCGTCGAGTGAGCGGTTGTACGCGATTGTTAGGTGTGGAGCTCTTGCATCAGTATACTCTGAAAGGAAACTGGAAGGAACGTGAGTCTGGACTAGAAGACCAGAAGAGTCTAATACCAGTACCTGCTTTTCGAGTGGCAACTACTCTCACCATTCGGATAAATAGTAATTTCACGCCAGAAATACAAGCACGATAGCAACTTCAACGCGACAAAGGAGAGATTCAGGCTAAGACGATGTTGGACTCCTGTCTCGCAGACGATCCTGACCGCAGGTAGCTTGTAATGACTTCAGAGGAGCGTAAGACACGCCGCCGGCAGTGCACACCACCCCCACTCGTGAGTGCGTCCAATCCACGACAAGCAGTGGAGGACCGATCTATCAGAACGTCAGCAACTCGCTGATACGGCACCTTATAAATCAAATACCTGTTGACCGAAAAATCCGAAACAAACATCTTCAGGCAGTAGTTTCGAAACCCTAACGGTAAAATACATACGGTACATAAACTGCTCCACGAGGGTTGGTGAGTGGCACCTAGGGTGTTGCCGAACATGGAGGGGGAAGGAGGAGGGGAGGGAATCTTAGAGGGTTCCTCATGCATGTCGCAATCCCTGTGATGACGGCAAAGCAGGGCGCGAAAGAGGGGGCTGAAAAGGAATATACATACCTAATTCCTTTTGCTCACATTCCTATTTAGCAAAATGGTTTTGAACGGTCCCTAGTGTTTTCTCTGTGTATACTAGAGCGAAAATTGCGGTCGCCCTCCAGTCCAAAGGATGCTATGACGTCCAATGTGTTTTCAAGCCCACTTGTCCTTGGAGAAGGGCTGACTCGACCGCGGGTGTCATCGGTGTCAAGGGTTGTCGAGAACATCGCCTTGTTGTTGGTAGCATTGCAAACTGTCCTTTTCTACCGTGAAACGTGTGGGAATCAACGCCTCAGTGGAAGGGACGTTTCTATTTGTAAGGTGGCTATAATTTCACACCTTACAAGCACTCATCCACATACTTTGCGGTGAACTACAACCACAATTAAATATCATTTGATAAGTTGTACATCGTATATATGAATATTTAAAGGAGACTGACATTGTCACGTCCACCTTGTAAGTAATTGTTAACGCTTATTGCATGAAAGGTGACGGAGTGTCTTTATTATCATACTAGTAGCGGTTGGAACGACAGTGGAAATGAAATGGCTGGTGGAACTGAAGCCATGGATGGAGGGCCCACACAGGTGTGTAGGTCCTGCTTAAACACAGGAAATAGCAAGACGGGCTGGAGCACAATAGAGTCGCTACCGGCCGTTTTGTAGCCGGAGGGGAAGAATTATACTTCGGAAACTACGAAAATCTTGGACGCAGCTGAGAGGAACGAAGAAGCGTCACCTCGGAAACCACGCAGGCTGGGTTATTTCCAAGGACTGTTACTCAGAAGCGTACCATTGTACGAGTAATAGGTTTTTCCTCGCAGACTTTCCGCGCTGGACAAAAGAGTAAAATATGGTTGGTTGGCGTTCGGAAGAATCTGTAGAGAGGGAGAACAGTCCGTGGTTTCGGGAATATGACTCGTTTTCAGAATTACGAGGGTGGGGAGTCGAGACTTGCTGTCCTGGTGTTTGAAACAGTTTATTTGTGGCTGGAGTTCTTCCATCGTCGCAGAGTGGTACGAGAACCATCACTTCGACGCATCGGACGCAGTACATACGGTGATATCGCAAATTGCTTCGGCTTATTAGGGATATAAAAGCTAAACAGCTGTCATCACTTTAGTTTACTTCCACTGAGGTTCCGCACCACCGTTGATCATCTTTGAAAGTAGTGTCTTCTAGTGTTTGGTACGTAGATGATGTCAGTCGTTTCGCGTTATTGATATTAGACCGCGTACTCATAATAAGGGACAGAGTTGGGCAATTGATTAGAAATTTTACTTAGGAAACGTAAACTTTGTATTACAATGTTTTTTTTTTAATCTACAATAAATATATAAGCAGGAACAACGTTTATTATTTATCATTCATTTATGTTTAGATGGTAATTTATAAAATTAAGAGATCCTAATATCTGCTTCAGGGGGTAGTCAGACAGGGCCAAATCTTCATTTTAGCGTTTATTATTTTCCGTTGCACACATTCATTTTACACCCGCCTGGAGTAGCATCTTGGACATTCACCCCCTTTAAGCCACCCCATGAGGCCTTTTCATACCGATACCGAGCTACTGTGTGTCTGGAACGTTTGCCTCGGCCACCCAAACGAAACTCGAGTGATTTCAACCCTAGGCATTGAGGTTCTGATCTACATCGTAGAGTAATTGAACGGACGGTTAAAATGTGGGTGAGAGGTAGTTTGTCGATCTTCCGATCGCGTGACACGTCCAGAGTGGCGTTGAGCAGAGTTGTGTTGAATTTTAATTGCCAATGTGATGTGATTAATCGTCCTTACACCTCGCATAAACTTATGAGCTCTAGCTTTTTTCCACGTGTGCCGACACCTTGCTGTTTGTATTGTCGGCAAGCCCTAGGGGGACGTTGCAGGGCCTTACGCTTTTGTACTGTTGTAGAGGAGCGTTACAGTCGTCTTTGAGTCCAATTTCAAACTTCTGTGTCGCAATGGGAGACAATTACGGGGTTTCGCATAAGCGACCCTTTGTTGTTTTGTGCAGTGTATTATCTACTTCATTTTCTTTTTCTATGCTCCGGTTAATCGGTCGCATTCATCTGAAGCATTGAGCTGTGTGCTGTAGCTGCAGTAACGTTATGGGTAGCTGCACAATAGGGGTGTTCCATTACATTAACCATAGGACGGCAGCACTGAATTCCGCGTGCTTTTATAGTGGTTCTGCGTAGCAAAGCTTTTCAGCCCGTGGCACAGTGTTAAGCTGCACGCCGTGGTATCAGAGCGGAGTCGGGAGTTTATTAGTCAGCAGCAGTAGCAACAGCAGCACTCTCGCCTAATGGGTTGCTTTCACACTGAAATACCGCTACTCGTAGCACTGGCTCTACAGGCTTTCAGTTCCCCACCAGCCGTCACTTTAATGTATATATGAAGTGACGGACTAGAAACTTAAAAGAGAACGGTCACGGTGAGAACGATCTAATACTGCTCATAACAGGCATCATTTGCTGTCTCGTATTGACCCCCGTGAGGTGAAGCTTTTGTCATATTAAAGATGAATTTCATTTTCGGCACGTAAGTAGTACATGTACATTATAAAAATGGATTTTTGTTTCAAATCTGCTAGTAAACCACTGGATTGATTACAACCAAACTTGGCCACATACCATTTACTGCCTGGAAAGAATCGCTGTTGGGGTAAGGACCACCAATCTATCAAAGAGGTGGCATCGGGGTTGAGAAAGCAGTGCAGTTCGCGATACACGAATACCCAGATTTTATTCGAGTAGTATTTCAGAATGATAACACTTAGTGACTTGCTACTAACTTCACAGATAATTTCGAAACGTTTGCTCGTTGACAGCCTCGACAAAATATGGAAGGAAAATTTTTTATCCCTTGCAACGTTTTCGGTCTTCATGCAGTAAAGGTGCCGCATGAGGCATTACGTTTTAATTTGTTACTTCTTTGCTACTAACTTCATTCATCTACATCTACATCTACATCTACATCTACATGGATACTCTGCCAATTACATTTAAGGGCCTGGCATAGGGTTCATCGAACCACCTTCACAATTCATTATTCTAATCTCGTAAAGCGCGCTGAAAGAATGAACACCTATATCTTTCCGTACGAGCTCTGATATCCCTTGTTTTATCTTGGTGATCGTTCCTCCCTATGTAGCTTGGAGAGGAGAAAGTTGGTGATTGGAGTTTCGTGAGAATATTCCGTCTCAACGAAAAACGCCTTCCTTTCAATGATTTCCAGCCCAAATCCTGTATCATTTCTGTGACACTCTTTTCCATATTTCGCGATAATACTAAACGTGCTGCCTTTCTTTGTACTTTTTCGATGTACTCCGTCAGTCCTATCTGGTGAGGATCCCACACCGCGCAGCAGTATTCTAAAAGCGGACGGACAAGCGTAGTGTAGGTAGTCCCCTTAGTAAGTCTGCTACATTTTCTAAGTGCCACACATGTATGATGACACATTTTGCAGCCGGTATTTTTATGTCACTGAATGTACCTGCAAAACTGTGTCATTGTACGACACTTGTTCAGGAGATATGATGTCTTAAGCTGTGAGCTGCATGAAAGCGAAACAGCAGGGCGAAATTCGGTAGAGACTCTGGTGAAATTTTTCTACAAATGTGTGCAAAATAGGTCTTGAGAAATAAATGCTACATATGCGTATGCGGGCAAAGCCACGGGGAATGAACTGCTCCTGAACCTGTTGATCGATAGTAACCGACCACGGCATACATATTAATTACTGCCTGGATAGAAATACTGTGCCTTCTCCTACTGGGGTGGGCGTGATAATGTGGAGAAAATGTTCAAATGCGGATGAATTCCTAAGGGACCAAACTACTGAGGTCATCGGTCCCTAGACTTACACACTACTTAAAATAACTTATGCTAAGAACAACACGCACACCCATGCCCGAGAGAGGACTCGAAACTCCGTTGGGAGGGCAGCGCAATCCCAGACATGGCGCCTCAAATCGCGCGACCGCTCCATGCGGCGATAATGTGGAGATGTAAGGGAGAGATGGACAGACAAAGATACGAAAGGAGAAGATGGCCACATACAAAGGAAAACTAGAGAATTAAAGAGAGAGGGTGTGGGAGAAGTGGGAAAAGGAGATGGACAGACAGGGGGAATGAGAAGATGGACAGAAAAAGAGAATATAAGAATATAGACACAGGGAGGCGATGGTGGAGATAGAGGGGGAAAGGAGAAGATGGACAGAGAAAGCGATAATAACAAATGGACAGAGGGAGGGAGAGGGGGTCATAGGCACAGACAGGAGGAAATAGACGGAGAGATGGGGAGGAGAATACTGACAGAGAGAGGAAAGTGGCAGATGGACTAATAGATTAAAGGATTAAATACATAGCGGTGCAAAGTCGGGTACTCATCTACTTCACAAATGAAAATAACAGACAGTGAGAAATTAACATGAGATGATGTGTATGTTTTCTGCTCTATGCCACCATGGACACAGTCACAGTCAAAGTGAGATAACTAAACGGCTCCGCGCCGTGACCCCGATGGGTGATCATTGATGATGGGCAGCCGTTTCGTTCTCTTCCATATGGCGATATGTGGATTCGGTATGGAAGGCTATAGGGTCAACATCCTGCTCCCCCAGCCTTTGTCTTCTCCCGGACCTTATAGCCACCTTTTCCTTGAAGTAACTCCTGAGCTGCCACCACGCGTGTCAGAACATCCCACTCCAGCCCTGTAACAAGGAGAGTTCCTGCCAGTACCGAGAACTGAACCACGGTCTTTTAATGGTAGATAGACGTTCTGACGAATGAGCTACCAAGGCAGACAAAATGAGAGAACATTTATTGTTTTTATTTCTGTGTGAAACATATCGACAAGTAACCACTCGACTTTAATGACGAGATGGTAGGGTAATAACGTATTTTCTTGTCCTGCAGGTGTGCTGTAGTGCATGAACAGGTTCAGTGCTCGACCATTGAATCTGACTGCTGGTTGGCGACATTGTTGACAATTATTGTTCACTGTCGAATATGAACGATAACACCCCGTACATTTACATCTACATGAGTACCCTGCAATTCACAGTTTAGTGTCTGGCAGAGGGTTCATCCAACCATCTTGAGGCTGTTTTTCTGCCGCTCCACTCTCAAATATCGCGGGGGAAAACGAACACTTAAGTCTTTCCGTGCGAGTTCTGATTTCTCTGTTTTGTTATGATGATCATTTCTCTCTAGGTAGGTGGGTGCCAACAAAATATTTTCACACTCTGAGGAGAACGTTGGTGATTGGAATTTTATAAGGAGGACATGCGGAAGTGAAAGTGCCTTTGTTTTAATGACTGCCACCCCAATTCGTTTGACACATGCGTGGCACTCTCTCCCCTATTCCGCGATAATTCAAAGCCAGCTGCGCTTCGTTGAACTACCACGATGTCCTCCGTCAGTCCCGTCTGAAATGGATCCCACACTGCACTGCAATACTCCAGAAGAAGGCGGACAAATGTAGTGTAAGCAGTCTATCTAGTAGACCTGTTACATTTTATAAGTGTTCTGTCAAAAAATCGCAGTCTTTCATTTACTTTCCCAACAACATTATGTATGTTATCGTTCCAATTTACGTTATTCTTAATTTTAATCCCTGAGTATTTACTTCAGTTTACAGACTTTAGATATGTGTAATTTTCGTGTAACTGAAATTTAGCGGATTATTTTTGGTGCTCATTTAGATGACTCCACACTCTTCATGATTTGGAGCCAGCTGCCACTTTTGCAAAATACATATATATTGTCTAAATCATTTTGCAATTGGTTTTGAACATCTGATGACTTTAAATAAAGGTTAATTGCAGTATAATCTGCAAACAATCTAAGAGTACTTCTTAACTGCCCCCTAAACCGTTTATGTAGAAGAGGAACAATAGGCAAACAATAGCACTTCCTTGGGGAACGCTAGATATTACTCCTGTTTTACTTGATGGCTTTCCTTCGGTTATTACGAACTGTGACCTTTCTGCCAGGATAACACGAATCCAAACATACAACTGAGACGATACTCCATAGGCACGCAATTTAATTAGAAGTCTCCTTTGAGGAACGGAGTAAAATGCCTCCTGAAAATCAATTTGACGACACCTGTCGATGGTACTTATTAGTGCGTAATACGAAGAGCTAGTTGTGATTCAGAAGAACGATATATTTTGAATACGCGTTGGCTACTTGTCAATAATTCATTTTCTTGGCGGTGATTCACAATGTACGAATGCAGTATATGTACGTAAATCCTACTGAAGATCGCCATTAGTGATGATTCAGTAGACTACACCTACTTCCTTTCTTGGATATTCGTGTGACTTGCGCAACTTTTGAGTCTTTGCTTACGGATATTTCTACGAGCGAGCGGTTGCATAATGATTGTTGAGTGTTGTATCAGCATACCCAGAAAGGAACCGGGACCAGAAGCCTAGCCTTTCTCATATGTTTTAAGCTGCTTCGCTACACCGAGAATATCTACTTTAAGCTTCTGTACGTCACGATCCTATGTTACTATACGGTAACATGTCAAGCTCTGCTCATATGTTGAATACAGAGCTCATATTCTCCTGTGTGTGAAGTACAATTGTTCTGAAACAGCTCAGCTGCTTCCCAAACCATTTGTAGGTGTTGCTTTTATCAAACCGATGCAAATCCATCACAAAAATCCTATTTAACGCACTGGTAAGGAACAGTCGGTTGTAATAGATATCCAAATTATCCCGCAGAAGATAACTGCTTCATAATGCGGTCATTAGTGGTTAAGAGTCACAGTCTACGTGGGTGGAATGGCCGAGCGACTTTACAGTGGTTTCCATCGTTAGTATGGCACTGTCTAAGTCATCTGCTACGCCTCATCCCATATGGCACAACACCGACAACACGAGTGACTGGTTCCAGCCTGAGGAACCACCGTCAGTTCGGTGCCTTAGAGCCTCCAACCTCCCGATATTTTAATGATGCAACTGGGAACAGAACTAGTCAAATAAAAATGAGATATCAGGGACTGTGTCAGCAAATTAGGAAGCTCCAATCCTGTTCCTTCATTATCAAGCATTTAAATTTTCTGCCTACTTGTGCACTCTACACATAAGCCTAAATACGCATTCTGCAATCTTTCTCCAAATACCAATAAAGTCAGTTGCTCTATCTCAACACTACTCCTCTACAAATTGCATTACATACATATACACAAATCTTTGTGTTAAACTATTCCATGCATTGATTTCCGCATCCTGAAAAAGGTTTTACATAGATTAAATACACCCAATCAGAGCATATCCCCGTTGTTCAGCGCTCAATAAGCATCTGGAAAGGAGTGTGAAATAACACGTCATGTACATTAAAAAAGTAAACTTGACACTTGCAAGAAGCTGGCTCTATAATGGATCGCCTGATAAATTCAGTACTGGTCCTTCTTGAACACAAAACAAGTCATAAATATACAAATGGTTACTTGAAATTACATATAATCTGCAATTTCTGCGCCGAACCGTCACTTCTGCAACAGAATGCGTCACAAGTATTGATGTTGTACTGCGACTATATCGTAGATACCTTCTCTTTGTGCTCAGTCCCAAGGAACTTACAACTCCAGAGAATTATATGTCTATCAAATAAGAAAATTCAATCAAACTCTGGTGGTCCTCCTTCATCGCTCTTCACGTTTCTTTGTTCGATTCTCCATTTCGATCGATCGCCGTAGTCATCACACCTGTGCAATGCGGTTTTCCTTGGTGCCGTCAGTTTATGAAAACCTTTGAGTCTTGCTCTGGTAAAGTGATTGACATGTATAACTTTTCTGAAAATAAAACAATTACTACGAAATATATTTTCCTCCGGTTACCAAGTTGTTCACAAGTCGCTAGGGCAGATTACATCCTCTGCATCTCACTTTGCCCCAGTACTTTAACACCGTGCTTCCCTGGCAACAACAAAAATCTTCCATACCTCAACGCTTCATCGGCGTGGGTATTAAAGAAACAAAAACACTCTTCAATATAAAATCAGTTCCTGTATCTTTGATAGAACTCTTCGGTGGTTGCTTCGTTGCTTCAGCACTGTCTACAGGACGTAACATTAAAGTTTATTCGTCCTCGCTCTCTTTCGAGTGGTACCCTTTCATCACCTCGGGTAGTCAAATTCATTCGATAACGGTTGAGTCACTCATTCTTCCTCCATAGACTCGTCGCCAGAGCAAACGAGTAACGTTTTATGCAACTTCTGCGTAGTAAACACGCTAGGGAATTCTAAGTGATTTCATTGAACCGGAATTGATTGCAAAGTTTCACCCAGATAGAGAGACAAGCTACCAAGTGGCCAGCACCAGTTGTCAGGAGCGACTCAGCGAATGGATGGGGGAAAGCGTTCACTCTGCTGGCTGTGGGCACCTGGCGGGTGTAGTGTTGGTGGGACCAGTCAGTGGTGGGCATTTATGCCTGCACCACACTGTTCATTATCTGATGCGTCGGTTCCAATGCAGGGAGGAGGAGAAGGAGGAAGAGGACGAGAGGATGGATAGTGGAAGGATAGACGGATGGGTGGATTGATTGATCGATTGATTGATGAGTAGATGGATGGATGGACTGATTGATTGATGACGGATTGATTGATTCGCTAGGCCACTAACTTTTGGGAAAGGGTGCATAAAATATAGCATGGGCTTCTCAAGTAGCTGTTTCCTCTGTCTGGCGGTGCTGCTGTCAATCTGGACTTTGTCTGACGTCCAGAGAGCTGATCTCTAACGTCTTGGACCAAAGTAAAACTTCCTCAAACTAAGGCGAAAGCACAGTGTTCATGTCACAGGTAATGCTGTATACAGTGAACAAGGCCAATGAGACCGTGGGTGCTCACTGCAGTGCTACTGTCCCGTAGTCAGGTTTGCCGTGTTTCCTTATCTAACCTGGCGAAAGGCCCCTGACAGAGCTTCTGAGGGACTGCAAACTCTATATGTCAATGACACTCCCTGGGTTCATTTAATTAGAGAACCAAAAACATCTGGGTGATTGGTCCACCATGTCAGTGGGAGAGGACGTTTAGTATTACTGATCTGAACTCACCCTAGTAGGTGCCAATTGGCGTGGGGTGCATCTGACTCTCTAAAGCGTAGAAAGCATCTGTTGATTTTTGATTGTGAGAAATATGGGGTGACTTGGCCAGACCAGGCGCCATGAAATTAGCAGCAATGAATTCCTTGGTCCTATGGCAGAACCAATGAGTGAGTTGTACCAAGGTACTTCTTAACCCAGAGGATTTAGTCTGGGAGAAGAGACAAGCTGACAAATCGTATATCTCTCTCATAACTAAATAGTGGAGCTAAACAGAGAGCTAATGAAGTTGTAGAGACTTCGTTACAAGTGATTCTTGTGCTAACAATTGTCTAGCGGTGCACAAAGTGTCGACATGAAGGCCAGCACCACCACAGTCCGCCTTGTGAACTTGGTAGACGGCCATAGAGATCAATCGTAACAATACCATGGGCTTTGATGGTATATTTTTCATTTCTCCCTGACAAGTTTCATTAGTTACACTTAGTCTCTGACATTTGTCCCACATTGAAATTTGGTTTCTTGCCTGCTTTGCATGTTATAAAAAAGATAATTTTCCTGTACCTTTTGGAAGCATTTTTGTGTATGAAAATGATCATATCTTTCATGTGTGTAACATATCAGTTTTTCTATACATTGCTCAGGTCAACTTGCCTTGGAACCTTCTGAATCCACATGTGCTTTTTCTGAATAAAATACCTTTGTGATATTTATAAGGATTATCAACTACTTCTTTCCAAAAGATCAGTTTACCAAAACAGGGTGTATATGTTAACAAGAAATATATGTCCGGCTTTTTCTCGCATTTCCCCGTTAAAAATAAACTTCCCCCGGGTGAAAATACTCTAAACCCCGGGTGTATGTAAATTTTTTCGGTGTTAAGTGAGAATGTATTTCCCATAGGAGCTGAAAACTTATCAGTCCTTTGAACGGAAAATTTCTGGCACTTTAGGAATTGAAACCCAGCCAAAAACAACGCGTGACAGCATGTTTACTGCATATTTAAGTATTACGAAAATATAAATACAAATTCCATAAAACACAGCACAGTAGCCTCCAAAGCACAGAAATCGAGATTGCGATGCGCTTTTGTCAGATTTAATTGCAGCAGCTGAATATTTCTGAAAAACGATTATTAATTTTACTACCGAATATTTCGTGGATTACCTGTCTAATTGCATGTTCTGTCGAGCTCTTCGACGTTTCCATAGAAAACCCAATTACGCATGACATTGGTCACGAACTCCCGTTTCACATTTTTAAAGGATAATTATACTTTCTCTCGCCTTTAATGCATAATTTTAATCTATGAAGGAAGAAATATAAATAGGAAAAATTAACCTTGAAGGTTGGTCTCTTTTAGTGTGTGCTACCTTCAAGATATAACAAACACAAATCTGCCAGTAAAATTTTAAATAATTGCATAAATGGCTGTTATTTCCGCGCCCGAAATTTTCATAAGTGGCTGGCCCTCTATATGTTAAGATTTAAATGAGAGTTAAACGCTCCGTGATTTAAGAAATTCATCGCACATTTTCACACGTAACGTAATTCATCTTGTGTAAAAGGAAATTTTTTTTTTTTACTTTGAAAATACCACTTGTCAAACCATCATTCCCAATATTTTCCCGCGATTTATTAAATATGTAAACTGTTGTGATGTCACGCTCATAGAAAGCAGTTTGTTGTTTCGAAGTATTGCATGGTCTTCCTCCTAAAGCCTTTGACACATTTTTCTGTCGGCAGACTGTGTTTTGCTGGAAATATCGCATTTTCTTCGTAACGAAAATTTTATTTTTGTGTTATTCCATCGTTTGTGTTTTATTACTGCAGTATTATTCTGCAATAACAGAGTAAAGTATTTATTTTTTTTGTTAGAGAATCAATTCTTACCCGTCACAGTTATGTAAATTTAAGCGAAAAGTAAACAAAAAAATTCTGAAATTATAAAAAATGCACGGAACTTTCCTGAATTTTTCCCGGATGTTAACATTTCCGGTTTTTTTCCCGAATTTCTCTGTTGTCCCTGGGCGTATACACCCTGTAAATTCCGATTACCGCCATAGTTTTGTTTCCTTCAGATGACGTTCCATTTATCTATGTAGTTCTTTTCATCTTCAACGTCCTTTAAATACCAAAACTGGCATTAGTTTTCTTATTCAGTTATTATTAAACTGTCATCTGACCGTAATCGAGATTGTGAACGTATATCAGATGCAGTATTTTCTGAATTTTCTAAAAATTTCATTTCAAAATCAAACTATTGAAGAAACATGGCTCACCTTGTCAACCAGTTACGGCATAATATACATTCTAGTTGTTTGTGCTAAGGGTACTCCTTAACGTATCGTCCCAGTATGTAGTTTTTGAATTTGCTAAAGGCCATGTGTGCAGGAAGCAGTTCTTTTTGTGGTATAATGTGTTTCCTCTAATACTTTAGTAATATTCTGCCAGGAAATACAAATTCTTGTATTTGCTTCTACATTTATATGAAAGATATGAACCACAATCCTTGATCCCTAACATGAGAAAAAGCGGTAATGCAAAGTTACGTCTAGTTACACGTACATGAAGCTCGTTTCGATGTATCAAAAGTTCTTTGATGTTTCTAATCATATTTCCATATAATATTCTTTCTCATCGTGTTGCATAAACAGGGAACACTCTTACATTTCCCACTGATACTTTTACTGCAAAATCCACTCAAACTGAAAAAAGGGTTACAATTTTCTTCTATTGTTGCATGCAGGAAATTCAATTTTAGCTGTTCCTTTGTCTGTAAAAGGCAAAATATCGTCCTGAGAAAATTAGTGTCCGAAAATCTAGTTCATTTACCCCAAATTTACACTTTTCCAATCTTGAAGTCATCCTTCCATTCCATTTATAAAAAATTTCATTTACCAGGCAATAATAAACTTCCTACTTTTAATAACGTGTAGGAATTTCGTCCACATAGATGGTAACTTGGACCTAACTTCTTGTGCTTGCACACAATCTATTTCTCCCGAAAACTCTGCTACTGACACAGTCAACCTGAGTGGATCGGCTTGATAGTGACAGCAGTTTTCATTGTACAAGAATGCCATGTAGTTGCATGTCAGACTCACTTCGCAAAGTGTGAACTACATCTTCTGTAACTTGGATGTGCAGCTATTGTATGTCTTTTTGGCACTCTACGAAATTTCTCGTCTTTACTCTGCAATCCATTAATTATATATTTAGCGTTATTACGGATTTTTTTCCTGTTTTCTATTAGAACAACACGTACTAACACCAAGGAGTATAGCCAGTGGTTTAAAAGCGGGTCGTGCATTTGGGAGGAGAGTGGCTCAAATGAAGATGCAGTGATAGGAATTCATGGTTTCCGCGTTTCACTAAACTATCAGGGTAGTCACTTTCCAAATGATATGGCAGTTTTCCTTCCCCAGTCCCAGCTTGTGTAATGTGTCTTACGATGTGGACGCCAGCGAGATGTTGATCCCTACTAGAGATTTTCCTTCTTTCGTTCCTTCCTTCCCGTGTGTTTCCATGCACACAGACGAACACACAGTTCTGTTGTTTGAGCCCCTGTTAGTAACAGCACTTTTAATACAAACACCCATATTCGATCAGGACTCCAAACAACAGCTTTCGCAAGCAAAGTAGCAATGCTATTCAGAATCAAGCATTCTGGCCTCCAGCTACTTATTTAGAACATTGGTCTTAACAGAAATAATAGTATTTTTATTTCGAAAGAGACCAGCACCTGTGTGGTCACTTAACATTACCGTTATGTTTAGTTTTGGCATATTACATTGGTCACATAGTTTTTAACGTTTGTTTTCGTCACAGTAACGTATGTAATAATTTACTAGGTGACCATAACGTCAAGTTACGTAGGGAATTCTAATTAACAATAATAAAATATATTCTATTCACTTTAATGTTAATAAATAATATTTTCAACATGATCGTCTTGCATTTCAGTGGATCATTTCATCCGCTTTGGAAGATTATGGTGAACTCGATGGAGTAGGTCTCAATTACCGTCTATTTTAGCACATTGGCTGGTAATGTGTTCTGTCAGGTGGTTTAAATTTGTAAGTTTGTAATCTTCATCGAGTAAACTTTATCTTTCAGCATACCTCAGACAAGGAAATCAAGGAGAGAAAGGTATGGCGAACAAGTAGACCGCTCCACACGATTTCTTCTCCCAGCTCTATGAGGAAAATTGTCATTCAATTGCTGCAGTAGAATGGGCTGGACCCCATCCTGCTGGAACCAGCCTGGTAGTCCCTCACCCAGACGCTCATTTTGAGGCGCCAATTTGTCTTTCAGCATGTTCAGATAAGTCTCACCCGTTACGTGTTTAATCAAAGAAGAAAGGCCGTAGCACATGAGCTTTCCACACATCACAACACACCGTCAAATTTTGGCAGCCCTGCTGTTTGAATAGATCAATCCTGTTTGGATTGCCTTGAGACGAGTATCGAAGATTTAATTTGTTCATTTCAACATTGACATAAAATTTAGCTTCACCACGAACAACATACAGTCTTTAGTAAAACTGATATTTTCATCCAATCTATCAGGAAACCAAGCACACTTCGGCCTGCGCACATTTAAGTGATGCAATCTATGTAACTTGTAAGGATAAAACCTCTTCACTGTTAGGATTTTGTGGATGGTTGACCTTGGAACACCCTACTTCGTGGATTCCGTTGAAGCGATTTCTATGGGCTAGCATAAACCTTGGCCAAGATAGTCTCTTTCGTTTCGTCTGAAGTCTTTGGTCATCCAGAATGGGCTTTGTCTAACACACTGCCTAACTTTGTGATTAATTCAGCCCCCCTTCCGCCCGCCCCCCCCCCCCCCCCCAGACGGCAGTAAAACATACGTCGACGAAGAGGGTGTCGAAGAAGGTTCCCCAATTTTGTGATACGACCATTCTTCTCGTCCACTTAATAATATCAACTCCACTCGTTCTTCTTTAGACAGAGCCGTCATTCAATCTGAAAAAAAAAATTATTAGAATTGTTAGAATTTTTTATCATTATTTATTATTATTTACCAAATGTAGAATATATATTAGATTTCACTATGTACCTAGACTTTGTCGGCATGCTTATGTCATTTTCTTCTGTCTCTTACACGGTTACATCCTGTTGCGTCTGACTTAAAATCCACACTTACGTAGATTTGGAACTTGGGAACAAATTTTTGACAGAACGTGGTTGAGAACTACGTTCAGTTTAAAATGTCCTGCGTAGCAAATTGCTCGATTAGGATTGTAAGATGGCAAGTAGTTTTGCTCACATGTTATATGCGACCCTGGTCAATCCACCTGAAGTCCATAAGACAGTAGACCTGTCTTGCAATAGCCATTAAAATATGAAAATGTGTAGACATTGTGAGAGTTGATTTATAGTGTAGATCAATATTGTTACTAGGTTCTTCCTATGTGGATGATGTTTCATATAGAGTGTTAAATGATTGAAAACTTTACTGATATATTGAGTACTTGAATGTCTGATGCTTCTGGGGAGGAGGATCTGTGTAGAAATGGTCATTTCCTCTTTTAATTCCTTGTCTATTGATGTATGACTGCCATAGATGTCAGATTTGTCGAATGCAGTAAACAGGCTCCAAGTTTTTTGTTGGCCACGAACAATGAGGTTTTGGGTCAATCGGAATGGAGAGAATGTGTTCTCTTGCGGCTACATGCACGCTTCATAGAAACGCCTAAAATATTTTAAAATACTACAACCGAAACAGAGAACCGCGTAATTGTCCTTCGTGGGAAAAGCCTTAACACAATAGCACAATTAAGGAACTAGCAATAATAGTAGCGTTTACTAACAGCCAAAGAAAAATTCATAGTCCACTGACAAAAATCGAGTGATTCTTTTGCACACTACTGTGAACTGAAAGTATAGGAAAAGTGTTGTCCAAACGTTTCTAAGCATTCATGTGCTGGCAAAGATCAGTATAGATGTATAAATATTGGAGTGTCTGTGGATGATGATGAAGATTTACCAACTAAGTGCTTAAATGTCACCGTTGTAATTTCTAGGCCTGACGATGGCCGCAAAGCGAAACACATATCAACTTCAAAAATTAACTTGTAACCAAGTCATTAATTTTTCTTTAAATGTAACTAGCCTAGGCGCTTCACGGGTATCACGATAAATCTCTGGCCAGCGACTTGTCTGGCATAGCAGTAATTGTGTTTATGGGCCATTGCGTAGAATTACGAAAAAATAAAGAGAACAATACTAAGTAACTGAATTAAGCAGCACACACCAGGAAAGTTGTCAGGAGGCACAAATATTATCTGTTCCGTACTTAATCGGTGTCCTAGTGAAATCTTGTGGTCATGGTGGGAGCTGAATGCTGCTACGCCACCCGCTACATCCCAATGTGCCACCATTTTGACACGAGGTACAGACACCTGTTGCCTGTCTCAATCCAGTGCGACACCGGCGAGAGCAACATTTTCTGTGTGACCTTCTTCCACATTTTCCACTTCTTCCACACTTCCCTTTGCACCCCTTAAATGTTACCCCTTGGCCAAAAGAAAAAATTCTTTCCTTAGTACCTTAATATGTGATATACCCTGAATATTTCAATTTAATCGTAAAATGCATTTACTGTTGTTTGAATTACTTTAAACCGTTTCTACACATGCAGTTCACGTAAGAACCATTTTTACATTTTGGATTTGCCTCGACTTGAAACCACCATTGAAGAAGTATGAAAATTTTTGGATAAAAAAATTTCATATACATTATCAGATTTATCTACCTTAGTACAAAGCTTGAACTCATTCGTGTTTTTTGCACGTCATTTGAAATATGGAAGTGGTGCATATAAAATCCGAGTGAAGCCAAGTTTTTGAAAGCGAGTTTCCTGTTTTATCATAAAGATGCATTTTTTTATTTATTGGATTCGAGGATTCTGCTTTATCTTACAAATGATTTTTTTTTTGTTCCCTTTGAACCGTTTCGGAACGTTTAATTAATGTAAGAATGAATTTCCCAAGATACATTCAGCACGAATGTAATTCAACGTATCTCGACAACAGATTAAGATTACTGAAAAAAAAAATCTGGTTTCACTTTATCCATCCATCTACCTACGTGCAAACTTTGAATTGATTCGTACAAGTTTAAAGCACAGAAACCTACTAGAAAAGTGTGTTAATTGCATATTTTTGGTCGTGAAAGCCGAACAATGAACATTAATTTCAGCCTGAAAAAAATATTTTGCAAAAGGGATTAATCGATTCGCACAATTTGATTGGGCACTTCCGTGCGGTAACACAACTTCCAATACGTAGATGCTATACAAATGAAACGTTTAATTGCATATTTATGTAACTCATAAAACAAATGAGAAGACAAACCGAACGAAATGGGTCAGTTTCAGCCAAGTATATACAGAAACAGCAAACAATTTTTAGACGGTTGTATGGAGCATCTTCTTACCCTGTCCTTTCTCAATGTTTCTTTAGGTCGAGAATAACATACTATTTTTCTCCTTCAAGGAGCCGACTCTTTCACTGTAGAATTTTCATCAAAATTCTTATATGTGCTTTCATTTTTATGTACAGTGTAAATTCTCCATACTGTAAATGTAACTCATTTTTGTTGTGAAGTATTTTACCTCTCTTGTGGGAGCACACTCGTAGGAAATATATGAAGTCCTTACGCAACCTTTGCAGTGCGTCGCGAAAACAAACCAAACACAAAACAGTGATTAGGATGGCACAAAAGCATAACGCAAAGTGAACTCGGCGGAAACGGGTTAAGTTCCTATGCAAGCAGACAAACTCACCATCATGCGTTTCTGCGCATGCTGAATGTCGGTAGCCTATTCAGCAACTTAGAACTCCGCACCGGGCGCAATCAGTTGAGTGCTGAATTTGCCGACCCGCTCGCTGGTTCTACACTCTGGACCCTGGACGCGAGCGCCTGACGCTCTCGCGCCACGAGTGGTCAATCTGGACAGCCCGGTCCCCGGGGAGGCAGTCGCTCACGTGACGCGAGCGCCCCACCCGCATTGCACGGTCCGGCACGCCACTCTGGGTGAGGCTCCCTCACATCCCTCCCCACCCCCTCCTCCCCCTCCCACCGACAGTCACACTACGCCTCCACCACTTCACGCTCCACTGCTGGACAAAAGACGATTACTGCAGGCTAGGGGGCGCGGCCCTTGTCGATCGACAGCAGTTCCAATTTTTCCGAGAGGGACGCAGAAAACGACTCGAGGGACACTGCAGGAGAAAAAGGATCGAATTGAGCTAGGGGGAGAGATCTTCATTGACTAGAAACAGTGCCTCATTTTCGATATAGGCACGCTAGGAGGAGGACATTCAACGACACTCCTTAGAATTTCATGCGAGTTACGTGTGACGTTTCTAGCAATGAATTTGATCTGTCAGGGTTACCAATACCGAACAAATTCCTTCAGTTATCTTTGTGAAGCTCATTTCATAGTTGAATTTTGTTGGACGACGTCGGAATCTGACAGAATAGGCGGTGTAAAAATTCTGAAGCGATCTGAACAAAGTTTCACCGTTTTCTATATCCGTTTTACGTATTCATATATTTCAGCAGAGGAGACAGCAGATAGATGGAAAGAATGCATTGAAACCCTCTATGAGGGTGAAGATTTGTCTGATGTGATTGAAGAAGCAACAGGGGTCGATTTACAAGAGATAGGGGATCCAGTATTAGAATCGGAATTTAAAAGAGCTTTGCAGGACTTACGGTCAAATAAGGCAGAAGGGATAGATAACATTCCATCAGAATTTCGAAAATCATTGGGGGAAGTGGCAACAAAACGACTATTCACGTTGGTGTGTAGAATATATGAGTCTGGCGATATACCATCTGACTTTCGGAAAAACATCATCCACACAATTCCGAAGACGGCAAGAGCTGACAAGTGCGAGAATTATCGCACAATCAGCTTAACAGCTCATGCATCGAAGCTGCTTACAAGAATAATATACAGAAGAATGGAAAAGAAAATTGAGAATGCGCCAGGTAACGATCAGTTTGGCTTTAGGAAAAGCAAAGGAACGAGAGAGGCAATTCTGACGTTACGGCTAATAATGGAAGCAAGGCTAAAGAAAAATCAAGGCACTTTCATAGTATTTGTCGACCTGGAAAAAGCGTTCGACAATATAAAATGGTGTAAGCTGTTCGAGATTCTGAAAAAAGTAGGGGTAGACTATAGGGAGAGACGGGTCATATACAATATGTACAACAACCAAGAGGGAATAATAAGAGTGGACGATCAAGAACGAAGTGCTCGTATTAAGAAGGGTGTAAGACAAGGCTGCACCCTTTCGCCCCTACTCTTCCAACTGTACGTCGAGGAAGCAATGATGGAAATAAAAGAAAGGTTCAGGAGTGGAATTAAAATACAAGGTGAAAGGATATCAATGATACGATTCGCTGATGACATTGCTATCCTGAGTGAAAGTGAAGAAGAATTAAATGATCTGCTGAACGGAATGAACAGACTAATGAGTACACAGTATGGTTTGAGAGTAAATCGAAGAAAGACGAAGGTAATGAGAAGTAGTAGAACTGAGAACAGCGAGCAACTTAACATCAGGATTGATGGTCACGAAGTCAATGAAGTTAAGGAACTCTGCTACCTAGGCAGTAAAATAACCAATGACGGACGGAGCAAGAAGGACATCAAAAGCAGACTCGCTATGGCGAAAAAGGCATTTCTGGCCAATAGAAGTCTACTAACATCAAGTACCGGCCTGGCCTTAATTTGAGGAAGTAATTTCTGAGGATGTACGTCTCGAGTACAGCAATGTATGGTAGTGAAACATGGACTGTGGGAAAACCGGCACAGAAGAGAATCGAAGCATTTGAGATGTGGTGGTATAGACGAGTGTTGAAAATTAGGTGGACTGATAAGGTAAGGAATGAGGAGGTTCTACGCAGAATCGGAGAGGAAAGGAATATGTAGAAACACTGATAAGGAGAAGGGACAGGATGATAGGACATCTGCTAAGACATGAGGGAATGACTTCCATGGTACTAGAGGGAGCTGTAGAGGGCAAAAACTGTAGAGGAAGACAGAGATTGGAATACGTCAAGCAAATAATTGAGGACGGAGGTTGTAAGTGCTACTCTGAGATGAAGAGGTTAGCACTGGAAAGGAATTCGTGGCGGGCCGCATCAAACCAGTCAGTAGACTGATGACCAAAAAAAAAAAAAAAAAATATTTCTGCGAATGAGAAAATGTGGTGTATATTCTTCAGCTCTTCCTTCTTGTATCAAGTAAAAGTAAATTTGATTTCCTTCCAGTTTTCTCTGTTCGATATGGGGCCTATACACAAAGTCAAATTAGAAGTCTGAAGTTCAATTCTGCTTCTACATCTGCGTGTACATTTCGGTGTCGGAGGGTGTTCAGTGTGTCAGCGTCACTTCCACTAACCTTCCCCACCCTCCCCCTCTCCCACCAGGCCCACTCCACATCCCATACGTGGGTAGCACGCATAAAGAAAGATTAAGTACACGTACCCTTCTATACAAGACTGTATTCCTCTAATTGTAGCGTCGATGTCATTACGCGACATTCTTATTTTATCCAGGATCTTGTATCTACATTCACTGTGTAACGATGCTCTCAGAAAATTACGAGTAACGCTCTCCACGACGCTCTCCACGTCGCCCATTGCGACACGGTCACGGTGGCTGAACTGTGTAGTTCTTCATCGAATCTTTTCAGTGTCTTGTAGCACTCTAACTCCGTAAGGAACCCAGACTGCCGAACAACATGCAAGCATTTCTAGAACATATGTTTTTCAAGTGTCCTATTTTGAGCATTAGTTACGCTTGCTTAGAATTCTTGCGATGGACCTGAATCTATAGACTATAAATCTAAGTGGTCAATCCACCTGCATCTCTCCCGACTAAGACCTCTAGATATTTGATGACTGTGCCTAATACTACACATCGTAGTAAAATGACACCGGCAAGTCTGATCAGTTTACGCTCATTTCAATTTATTTACTTACGTTGAGGGTGAACAGTCATTCATTATACCACGCACCGATAATCAGAAAGTTTCCATTAACAGCGACATACCCTGTTTCCCTTTGTAGGTAACATTGAAGCCACCCGCATATCAGTTCTGATGGTCCTGCACTTGTTTCGTTTATTGGACGACGATGCGCACCTGGATCGGTCTTCTGGAAGTCCAGAAACACGGCATCTCCCTCCGTCGTCTACTGCCTCATTTTGGATCTCATCAAAGAACAGAGTAAATTGGCTCGTGGAAAAGAAGTTCATTGCTACAAAGGAGATGATGGTCGTATAGAAAAGTCATCATACAGGAGCAAAATAAATCCCCTACTCCACAACTTTGCAAGAATTTGAATCTCTAAGATGGATCTACAGTTCTTAAACATTCTTCAATCAGTGTTCTTGTGTAAATCCCGCCCATATTTCTGCGACTGTTTTATTTCTAAATAGTGAAAAGCTTAGAAAATACTCTTTTTTCCATACAGCTGGCTATTTAACTGTTGAAACAATAATCATTTAAGTCTTTTTTATTAATTTAGATTATTATTTACGTCCAATGCCACTAGAGCTTAGGAAAAAATGTGCTCTCTGTATATAGTTCTACACAGTGTTTGATGCGCTTGTATGAACATATCTTTCAAAAAAGTAAATGGTGACAGGTCGTCTGTTTCTTGTGACTGTTCTGTCCCTTCGAAGCGAATCAGAATGATTATATCATGTAATGTATTCGCAAACTATCAATACGTTACCACCACTGCTATATAATGTACTGGAAACGAAAGAGTGTTTGTGGAGGCCCGAGACTCGAAAGCGGATTTCCCACTTCACGAGTGCGGTAGCCTTAACCGTCGGCTATCCGAGTACACTTTACCGACAGACCCAAATTTCCGTGTGTCTCAGTGTCTGCTACCCATAGTGCCCCATAACGATGTGATACCGTCGCAGAGAGAGACTTACCTAATTTACTCGTCAGGCATCGAACCTTACAGACTCTGTCAAATAGGGACACTGCTCTAATGTAGAATAATTATAACTGTCTTCTACGAGAGCTATTCGGAAAGCGAGGAACGATAGGTCGCGAAATGGAAACCACAGTGAAAATCAAATCTGATTTATTTGAAACAGTTACCTACAACTTCCAGCTACTTATCTCCATAGTCGCTGATCCGACTTAGACGTTTATCGTAGCGTTGTACCAACTTTCCAGTACCCTCATTATAGAAGGCAGCCACCGGTACTATAGCGTTGTACCAACTTTCCAATAGCCTAGTTACAGAAGGCAGCCGCAAGTGCTTTCTGCCAATTCTCTACGCTGGCATGCAGCTCGTTGTCTGTGCCAAAATGTTGTCTTCATAGCAAGCGGTTCATGTGAGTAGAGATGAAAGTCAGAGGAAGATAATTACTTGCCTTATTGTATGTAATCAATCATTTCCAATTGAAAACGATGCAGGAGCATCTTCATTGCCCCTGCAGAATGCGGCTGACAATTAACTTGAAGAAAACGCTCGACAGTTATGTAATGTTGGCTTCATAGCTTCAGGCGAAATTTCTCACCAGGTCCTCGTACTTGGCGGTAGACACTATTTTTCTAGGTATCTTTATGTGGTCCCTGTCTGCTCAGAATTAACAAGAACGACGTAACGCGTTCGACGGGCATACTAGAGACACTGCCCGACACACCTATGCAAAACTTCATCGGATTTTCACTGTGGTTTCGATTTCGTGACAGATCGTTCCTTACTTTCCGAATAACCCTCATATTTCACGGAAGTTGTCTTCTTAGAATAAAATGCGCTACCTGAACTATGACATGAGTAACGTAGAAATGGAAAATAAAGAAAAAGAAACCGCACACGGTCTGGACCCCCCGACCATCGCGCTACACTTTAGCCTGCCCATTTTGCAAGTCCCTTTTGTATAATTCCCTTTGAGCTAAATTTTGATGTGACTGTGTATTAACTGAGCAGATCGTGATCCGCAGTGGCCACACACGGCCGTCGTCGTATCGAGACGACACACTTACTGCAAGTAGTGAGATCGATGGGAACCGCTAGTGTAGGGTTCCCATATTGTACAAGAACAGAACAACCATTTGCAGGGTAGCGCTGTATTTGCACTTATCAAATGATGTTGAATATCTAATAAAATGTTGTGTACAGTGACTTCAGATAAGCAAATGATGTTCTAAGGACCCTGCATCCCTTTTAGAAAATAAATGTCAAGTTACGCTGGAGATCACAATTACTCAAGTTCGAGCTTGCTGAAGGAAAAATGCTATGAACTTGTGGAAAATGCAAGAGACAAAACGCTGTTAATGCGCTACGTGAACTATGACATAAGTAACGTAGAAATGGAAACTTTTAAGTCTGGAAACATGGAGCACCCACTTTTGTCATTTTCACTTTTGGCCACCACCTGCATATACCATAAATCGACGATGACTTGTAGGTGCGGTCCCTTTGTCCGTGTATGTAGCGTGACGAGAACGTTTCCGTCAATTTCTTATCCTCGGGTCGCACAAATTGTGCCTATTCAGCAGACACGTTACCATTAATGGAATCAGCACAGCAGACGATGGCCTATGTAAGCCGATCCGAACGATACTATAACAGAATACATGTCACTAAAGGTCTTGGGAACGTCGGCATAGCCCACCCGAGCACAGATGTGTTTCGGTTAGCAGCGCTCCGAAACGGACTGGACACCTACACTGATACAAGAGTAGTTTCATTTCTCTAATGGGGTGGATTTACAGCCGCTCTGAGTTAGAGGGGGGAAAGCGAGGAGCCAAATTTACAGTACAACAACTCAGCCTTCAGGCTCTATCAATTGTCTAGAGTAATACGAGGGCTTCTTTCACTAGTGAAGTAGTTACGTTGATACGTAAACAAAGAAGAAAGGATGAAAACTCAATTTCTTTATTGAGAGTTTCTCTTCCCACTCAGGTACACCACTGCTCACCAATTTAAAGATATTTCTTTACATGCCAATAGTGAGGGTCGACTGTACCAATGCCGATTAAAAAGCAAGAAAAGCGAGGTTCCCGTAACCTCAGTTAAAGCTTAATTGCGATTAACTTGTCTACGCGATGCACCAACGTTATACGGCGGTTAGCGAAACGCATTCTGCAAACGGTGAATTTCACCGTAGTTAACGCTGTCTGTTACAAAGGAAAGCGCCTGCTACACATTGTGAGATAACGATAATATCTGTGATATTTACGCTCGGTTTTCAGTTTGTTATCGTACATTCGTATTGGGAGAGGTAGGAAAGGACTCTGAATTTCTCAAAATATGAAACTGATATCCTTTTAGAGCTAGTTGGCTGTAATGCAAAAATTTTAGAATGGAAAAAACGGATGGACGCAGTGTTAGGGAGAAATGGGAAGTATGGTCAAATATAGCAACACTGTTTCATTAATTTATTTGCGGTCACTCAAGGTTAACAGTCAAATGAAAAACAAGATTTTTTTGTAGCGGACATTTTCTGTATTTATCAACTAGAAGACTGAATCCTTATGCGAGTACAGTCCATTTTACCACTTACCCCACGAAATCTAATAATATGCTGAAACCAACCAACATGGAGTGTAATTCTACTCGAGAAGGAAACTTTATGTATTGTGGACATTGCTGCTGCGATACTTAACTGATAATTCTTTGCGCTTTTCTACTATGCGCTATTTTTCTACGTACATTAGCACTGCCCCCAATAACTATATTAAACCTGTGGGATACTGCCAACACGTTTAATATAACGTGCCTAGGAACGCTGCTTTCTCGGATAGATAAACAACACACAAGTAAATCAAATTAATGGGGTTTATTACAGTAACTGAACAGACAATACTTAAACTTCCCGGCAGATTAAAACTGTGTGCCGGACCGAGACTCGAACTCGGGACCTTTGCCTTTCGCGGGCAAGTGCTCTACCAACTGAGCTACCCAAGTACGACTGACGCCCCGTCCTCACAGCTTTACTTCTGCCAGTACCTCATCTCCTACCTTCCAAACTTTCTCCGCAGGAGAGATTCTGTAAAGTTTGGAAGGTAGGAGATGAGGTACTGGTAGAAGTAAAGCTGTGAGGACGGGGCGTCAGTCGTTCTTGGGTAGCTCAGATGGTAGAGCACTTGCCCGCGAAAGGCAAAGGTCCCGAGTTCGAGTCTCGGTCCGGCAAACAGTTTTAATCCGTCAGGAAGTTTCATATCAGCGCACACTCCGCTGTAGAGTGAAAATTTCATTCTAGTGACAATACTTAACTTGCGTGTGTAGAAGGTGGTTCGCAAGCAACTGGCGACATGCAAATAATCAATGTCCTTCGCTACATACAAAGTCCTTTCAAGTCACCGCTCTTCTATTGTGGCTCTATTAGTTCGACTCTTCTAGTGCTTTTACAGTGCTTTGTTTCTAGTGCGTCCGAGGCCAGGCGGCGGGTCGCCTTTATTCGTGTAGAGGCCGCTCCTGTCGTGGTGACGTCCTAGTCAGCGTGCTATTTATTGGCTGGCGTCGTCTCACAGCCCGCTCTGCTGTATCGTTCTTGGTCTTCGTGCCGGCGCTCTTCGCTACGCCGGAACAAAACCCACCCGTTCAAATGGTTCAAATGGCTCTGAGCGATATGTGACTTAACATCTGAGGACAACAATCCCCTAGGCTTACAACTACTTAAACCTAAGTAACCTAAGGACAGCACACACATCCATGCGGGAGGCAGAATTCGAACCTGCGACCAGAGCAGCAGCGGGGTTCCGGACTGAAGCGCCTAGAACTGCTCGGCCACAACGGCCGGCCCCACCAGTTACATATGCCCCTAATGTCATTAGATGGCTGTTCATGTGCGAGACAAGTTTATTGTAATAAGTAGGAAATTCCAACCTGTCGTTGATTTGAGCTAGTAACGACTTCATTCTGTCTTTTCAAAGGTGAAATCTCTCTGGAAATTTCCTGACCCGACAACCTTAAAAAAGGGTTTCCGCCTTCTGCATGTTCACAAATACGGTTGCGGCGACGATTAACATGGTCAAGATATAGTATTTTGTCATCTTCTATGCCATCTAAAACATCAAAACTGTCTCAATGCGGTATATGTTCATTTTAGAAATGGCTCTGAGCACTATGGGACTCAACATCTGAGGTCATCAGTCCCCTAGAACTTAGAACCACTTAAACCTACCCAACCTAAGGACATCACACACATCCATGCCCGAGGCAGGATTCGAACCTGCGACCGTAGCGGTCGCTCGGCTCCAGACTGTAGCGCCTATAACCGCACGGCCACTTCGGCCGGCTTAATAATGTGACACCCAGTTCTATCACGAATATACATCGTCTTTGACATCGACTTCAAAGATATATAATCATGAACAATTTTCAGTCTCCAAGTGGGATACTTCCAGTTCGTTAGCCTGCGCTAACACTTCAGACCTCTACCGTCCATCTATGCTAACTTCTCACATTTAACATTTATCACTGCTGGCTGTTCGCCTCCAACTGCCCAACAGTACTTCAATCACTGCTGGCGACTAACTTCCCACTGCCCAACAGTAATGGCGCTTAACTTCCAACAAAGAGTCCAACCAGCCACAGGGTCTCTTACAAAGAAAACGCAGTCAGAAATCCAATGCAAAGCGCTACACACCGCTGTGAACACAGAAGCAGCCCACTTACAAGGGTAGCCCTGTACCTCGCACCTCGCACGATACCTGAAGAGGCGGCGATCCCCACCAGTATGGGGGTAGATGTGGAAACGCAAACGACCGTCTCCCTGGCGGATGCGGCAACGCAGGTTACTATTGGGGTGGACACGGGGTCAGGGACACCCACCGACAGCAAGAAGACTGCCCCCTTGGTAACAGCCGCCCCTTCTGCGTCTGCAGATACGCAGACGGCGGAAGAGACGCCCAGGGACACCGAGGGAGAAGAAGACGAGCCGTTCCAGTGCCTGCCCCTCCCTAACAAGAATTGTGTATGGGAGGTACTCACCAAGATTGCAGACTCACTACGCGAAGTCATCTGTCCCCACCATGGAAATCCGTACCCCTTCACGGTAACCGATATCCCTCCCCTCCCACAGAAACCCTATTCATTCCAATTATTTCCTTGACGTATTCCAATCTCTGTCTTCCTCTACAGTTTATGCCCTCTATAGCTCCCTCTAGTACCATGGAAGTCATTCCCTCATGTCTTAGCAGATGTCCTATCATCCTGTCCCTTCTCCTTATCAGTGTTTTCCACATATTCCTTTCCTCTCCGATTCTGCGTAGAACCTCCTCATTCCTTACCTTATCAGTCCACCTAATTTTCAACATTCGTCTATACCACCACATCTCAAATGCTTCGATTCTCTTCTGTTCCGGTTTTCCCACAGTCCATGTTTCACTACCATACAATGCTGTACTCCAGACGTACATCCTCAGAAATTTTTTCCTCAAATTAAGGCCAGGCCGGTATTTGATATTAGTAGACTTCTCTTGGCCAGAAATGCCTTTTTTGCCATAGCGAGTCTGCTTTTGATGTCCTCCTTGCTCCGTCCGTCATTGGTTATTTTACTGCCTAGGTAGCAGAGTTCCTTAACTTCATTGACTTCGTGACCATCAATCCTGATGTTAAGTTGCTCGCTGTTCTCATTTCTACTACTTCTCACTACCTTCGTCTTTCTCCGATTTACTCTCAAACCATACTGTGTACTCATTAGACTGTTCATTCCGTTCAGCAGATCATTTAATTCTTCTTCACATTCACTCAGGATAGCAATGTCATCAGCGGCTCGTGTCATTGATATCCTTTCACCTTGTATTTTAATTCCACTCCTGAACCTTTAATTTATTTCCATCAGTGCTTCCTCGATGTACAGATTGAAGAGTAGGGGCGAAAGGCTGCAGCCTTGTCTTACACCCTTCTTAATACGAGCACTTCGTTCTTGATCGTCCACTCTTATTATTCCCTCTTGGTTGATGTACATATTGTATATGACCCGTCTCTCCCTATAGTCTACCCCTACTTTTTTCAGAATCTCGAACAGCTTGCACCATTTTATGTTGTCGAACGCTTTTTCCAGGCCGACAAATCCTATGAAAGTGCCTTGATTTTTCTTTAGCCTTGCTTCCATTATTAGCCGTAACGTCAGAATTGCCTCTCTCGTCCCTTTGCTTTTCCTAAAGCCAAACTGATCTTCACCTAGCGCATTCTCAATTTGCTTTTCCATTCTTCTGTATATGATTCTTGTAAGCAGCTTCGATGCATGAGCTGTTAAGCTGATTGTGCGATAATTCTCGCACTTGTCAGCCCTTGCCGTCTTCGGAATTGTGTGGATGATGCTTTTCCGAAAGTCAGATGATATATCGCCAGACTCATATATTCTACACACCAACGTGAATAGTCGTATTGTTGCCACTTCCCGCAATGATTTTAGAAATTCTGATGGAATGTTATCTATCCCTTCTGCCTTATTTGATCGTAAGTCCTCCAAAGCTCTTTTAAATTCCGATTCTAATATTGGATCCCCTATCTCTTCTAAATCGACTCCTGTTTCTTCTTCTATCACATCAGACAAATCTTCACCGTCATGGAAGCTTTCAATGTATTCTTTCCACCTATCTGCTCTCTCCTCTGCATTTAACAATGGAATTCCCGTTGCACTCTTAATGTTACCGCCGTTGCTTTTAATGTCATCAAAGGTTGTTTTGACTTTCCTGCATGCTGAGTCTGTCCTTCCGACAATCATATCTTTTTCGATGTCTTCACATTTTTCCTGCAGCCATTTCGTCTTAGCTCCCCTGCACTTCGTATTTATTTCATTCCTCAGCGACTTGTATTTCTGTATTCCTGATTTTCCCGGAACATGTTTGTACATCCTCCTTTCATCAATCAACTGAAGTATTTCTTCTGTTACCCATAGTTTCTTCGCAGATACCTTCTTTGTACCTATGTTTTCCTTCCCAACTTCTGTGATGGCCCTTTTTAGAGATGTCCATTCCTCATTCCTCTTCAACTGTACTGCCTACTGCGCTATTCCTTATTGCTGTATCAATAGCGCTAGAGAACTTCAACCGTATCTCGTCATTCTTTACTACTTCCGTATCCTACTTCTTTGCGTATTGATTCTTCCTGACTAATGTCTTAAACTTCAGCCTACTCTTCATCACTACTATATTGTGATCTGAGTCTATATCTGCTCCTGGGTGCGCCTTACAATCCAGTATCTGATTTCGGAATCTCTGTCTGACCATGATGTAATCTAATTGAAATCTTTCCGTATCTCCCGGCCTTTTCCAAGTATACCTCCTCCTCTTGTGATTCTTGAACAGGGTATTCGCTATTACTAGCAGAAACTTGTTACAGAACTCAATTAATCTTTCTCCTCTTTCATTTCTAGTCCCAAGCCTGTATTCTCCTGTAACCTTTTCTTCTACTCCCTCCCCTACAACTGCATTCCAGTCGCCCATGACTATTAGATTTTCGTCCCCCTTTACATACTGCATTACCCTTTCAATATCCTCATACACTTTCTGTATCTATTCATCTTCAGCTTGCGACGTCGGCATGTATACCTGAACTATCGTTGTCGGTGTTGGTCTGCTGTCGATTCTGATTAGAACAACTCGGTCACTGAACTGTTCACAGTAACACACCCTCTGCCCTACCTTCCTATTCATAACGAATCCTACACCTGTTATACCATTTTCTGCTGCTGTTGATATTACTCGATACTCATCTGACCAGAAATCCTTGTCTTCCTTCCACTTCACTTCACTGACCCCTACTATATCTAGATTGAGCCTTTGCATTTCGCTTTTCAGATTTTCTAGTTTCCCTACGACGTTCAAGCTTCTGACATTCCACGCCCCGACTCGTAGAACGTTATCCTTTCGTTGATTATTCAATCTTTTTCTCATGGTAACCTCCCCCTTGGCAGTCCCCTCCCGGAGGTCCGAATGGGGGACTATTCCGAAATCTTTTGCCAATGGCGATATCATCATGACACTTCTTCAATTACAGGCCACATGTCCTGTGGATACACGCTACGTGTTTTTAATGCAGTGGTTTCCATAGCCTTCTGCATCCTCATGTCGTTGATCATTGCTGATTCTTCCGCCTTTAGGGGCAATTTCCCACTCCTAGGACAAGAGAGTGCCCCGAACCTCTAACCACTCCTCCGCCTTCTTTGACAAGGCCGTTGGCAGAATGAGGCTGACTTCTTATGCCGGAAGTCTTCGGCCGCCAATGCTGATTATTTATCAACATTTAGGCAGTGGCGGGGATCGAACCCGGGACCGAAGACGTTTTGATTATGAATCAAAGACGCTACCCCTAGACCACGGGTTGAACCCCTATATCAGAAGATCATAGGGGGCGAACTCTTCCGGCGTGCGGATCTGGTGCTAATGAACTGCTACCCGATCTTCACCGACGCCGACTGGAAGTACCTGACGCAACCAGCCGTCCTGTACATCAATCAGAACTCGCCGCCAGTGGACTACTCCTGACTGACCAAAACAGTATTCGGACAGCCAGGAAACAACAAGAAGAATAAGAAGCCGCCAGAAACATCTGGCCGTTAATTCTTTGTTCCAGATAACCTAGAGGCCCAACCAGACCCAGAGGAAAAACAATCCAACCAGCCAGGTATAGAGGAGGAACAGCTTCTCACAGCATAAACTCCTACGACTCGGGCCAAGGGTAACGCCCGTCATTTTAGCATCAGCGTGAGCGAACACGTGGCTGATGACAATGTTTCGGACTCTGTCTGCAGGTCCAGTGATGGTAATGGAACAAATAATGAAGGCATTTCTGCTCTTTTGACATAATCAACAGTTTTCCGTACAGCATTTCGCATTTCATGCTGCTCAACGAAATTTTTTAAAAAATATTACAATCCATAGAACTTCTGAAAGTTTTAAAAAATGCCAGCTAGTTTCATGTCTGAAGCATTTGCTATTATTGTAGCAGTGACTTTAAACTTGATATTATTTTTGGTTTATATTCACCCAGTTAAAAATACACTGGCCCGTCACATTTATTTCACCACCTGTCGGATGCCAGAAGAACGCCTTTTGATGCGCTGGCGTGCAGGAAGAGACTCACTGAGGTACTGGAAGCTACCGTCATGGATATGGAGCAAAGCCGACTCCAGTGCAGTGAACAGCTGCGCTAGGTATCTTGGCTGAAGATCGTTGGCGCGAACAGCCCTATAGAAATGGCGGTGGCCCTACAGAATCTAGGCTGGCTTTAAATCCGGGTAGTTTGGTGGCCAGGGGAGTGTGCTAAAGTGACCGAGGTGCTCTTCGAACCACGCACGCACACTGCGAGCTGTGTGATACGTTGCACTGTCCTGTTGGTAGATGCTATCGTGCCGACGGGAATCAACCTGCATGTAGAGGAGGACGTAGTCCCCAAGGATACGGACATACTTATGTTGATCGATTGTGCCTGTGAGAACCAAAACGCACCCTTCTCCGGCCTGGACCCATTCAGAGGCTTCACACTGTACACAAACGCCAACGGCCTTATGTCGGATGGAGCATAAAACGTGATTCACCCGTAAAGGCCATCTCTAGCCACATAGTGGACGTCCAGTTGCGGAATTTCAGCCGTCGTCACCGATGAACAACGGTCATGACGAGTGCATGAACCAAGTGTGCCAGCCGCTGTGGCCGAGCGGTTCTAGGCCCTTCAGTCCGGAACTGCGCTGCTGATACGGTCGCAGGTTCTAATATTGCCTCGGGCATGGATTTGTGTCATGTCCTGAGGTTAGTTATGTTTAAGTAGTTCTAAGTTCTAGTGGACTGATGACCTCAGATGTTAAGTCCCATAGTGCTCAGAACCATTTGAATAATTTTGAACCAAATTTCTGCTGCTGAGGCCTATACGCTCCGCCGTTCGCTGAGCTGTCGTTTAGGAAACACAGTTGGTAGCCCCTTGGTTCATCTAGCTAACGATCTTACAACTTTTTTATCTTTGAATCAGTGTAAACTTTAGATTTTAGCGTCAGAATGAAACTCACAAGATCTTCGACGACATTCTTTTTAATAACCATTTTACGAAACTTTTCTAATAACAATGGCGTTAAATTTTCACTCCAGAATGAATTTAGGTTCTTACCGAAAACTATTACAATATGCTCCACCAAAAGTACGTGTCTCCGCACAAACATAGCATTTACTGCCATTATCTTTTTTACTCAATAATTTATATTTTAAGATACGATTTAGGTAAAGTGATTATTATAAGTACTTGGAATAAGAAGATCACACTTCTGAGAATTAATTATTACTGTCTTAATCGCGAAAAATACAATCATCACAGTTTGTGTTAGCAAACATCTGGCTTCAGTTTTACATCTCTAAGCTTGAAAAATAAACTGCCACTACTTTGCCTCGTCAGAAGCAGTGCAGTTGAAAATGTGCTGCCACATTTCTTCCACAATATCTTCTCGTATCGCATTATTTAGATAGACCATACGTTCAATGTTGTCAACCTTTTGGAGCCATTCCTGAAGTAATATTGTGCAATTCTAGCTCAACCATAATCTTGTCTGAAAATATCTTGCATTCGTAGCTGTAATTCACATGAGACAAATTATTACTGCAACGGTTTTAATTATCAACTCTCTTGATAAATTACACCAATCTTAAGCACAAAATATTACAATCTTGAAGAGGACGCCAATACGTGACACTACCTGGCACCTCCTTTCGTTTGTCTGCCGTACTCTTCGTTCCACAGAAAAGCATTCCAGAAATGGAAACGACGAAGCTCGCCCTGTACCGAAGCTGTCTGCTACGTCATCTGCGCATTTCTCACTCAGAGAGGCATTCGAGTTAGAAAAAACAAGAGAAAAGCTTTAGCATATCACAGGCCGAATGGCTTCCTAGCGTCGTTAGCTGAATACCACTCTTATAACACACTGTTTCCTCAGAAGAGACCAGATTTCTAAAATGAGACTCTTTTAAACACATTGTATGACAGTGAATTAAACAGTTCAGTTGCTAATTGCAAAATGCCTTTACAATCATTTCACCACATGCGTCTCCACATACTCACATTCAAATAATCATTATGAAGTTGTCTCACCTACTGGCAACGCTAAACAGAAATGTAAATGTCTCGCTCTTTTGTTACAAATTGACTTCACAGTGGCCTGTACACAATATACATGCAAAATAATAATGTACGTGATTTAAACAGCAGAATTTCTCATCTGTATTATGGTAAACATATATCTAGGCTGACGCATTACACGCAAATTGATCTGCCATAAAGGCAAAGACCACTGGGCAGGAAGTACCATCAACACGTTTTGCATAAAGAAGAAGAGTACGACAAAGCTTTGACGGCCTCATTAATTTCTCTCTTGTGCGACAGCTTTGCATATTCACGCTAAAATTTGACATGCTATTTTAATAAGTGTCCGTGATAGGCCAGTCTGATAATCACACTCTTTGAAAAATTTTCGTTCATATAGCTATAGAGAAAAATTAGTCGCTCCACGAGGAGGATGATGAACGATGAGAAGTTCACTGGCGAGATGAAGACCTTATTTGGAACTGTGCTGGTATCACATTGTGAGAGAAAGGCGAGGGGGCGTTTCTTTGAAGTTACAGAAGCGCTAATGCCCTGTCTTAGAATTAATTACGTTCGTTTTACTAATTGTGTTCCCCTTCCGACTAAACCCGAGCTTTCAGAAGTGCTGTCCTTCTGTATAATGAAGCCTTCCTGGGTGCTCTGTAGCAGAATTACGTCTTCCTTACACAGTTCCCAGTATTTCGTTATATCTAATAACGGCGCGTCATTTGTCGTGATATTGTTGATAGCGCCTTAGACGTGGCCAAAGCAAGAAATAATTCAAATCACTTGTCATTCAAATACCACTTACCTCATATTTTGACCACGTTGTGGAAAGAACACGTCGATAAAGTCAAATATTTCTCTATGTTGCACGATTACTGATTTGTAAAGCGAAAAGACGAACGATTACATTACACGGTCAGTTCGGTATGAATCTGAATGTCCCATTCTGGGTCAAAGAGCATGCATTGGCATCATGGGTAGAAAATGATGTGGCGGTCAGTTAGTCCCATTTGTCCAGTATTGCCAGAACCCGGAGCTTTGCTTTTCTTTACATGGGTAGAAGAAACGAAAATGTTACTATTTAGAGGGGAAATGATCGTTTCTGCAATTGTAAATAATAGGGATTAAGTGAGGAAAATCAGGGACTTCCCTGATCAACACTACCCCAGTAAGAAGTAAAACATGATGCTAAGACAATTCTCAGCACTGTATAAACTATGGAGAAGATCAGAATTACAAAACACTTTAGTTTTTGTGACCCGTTGCATAACATCTCTCTTAGGGTATATGCATTGAAGTACTTCCCTTCTCATCGTCAGTTCTTGAACCACATGTGTTCTTGAGAATTCATGGGTCTTAGAAAACTATTAGTAAATGACGTTACACACACACACACACACACACACACACACACACACACACACATATTGCAGAGAGTAAATGGTTCACATTTACTTTGAAGTGAGAATAGAATTGTTTCGCAAAGTAGTGGCCTTTCTTAGCTCGTCGCCTAATGTCGTAATAGGGATTCTTTCGAGAAGGCAGCACTGCGCTTTTTCCCCCCAGTCGGCTAAGCATGAGGCACAATCTCGACAGCACTGCCGCATGTAACAAGAGCAAGCGTCAGTCCAGTCGGACACGACGCCAGTTACCTTACTGCGAGCGTATAATTTGCGGAGAGGTAAACAGAACGACGACTAGCTTTTCCAGTGTTCGTAGGCCTCGCATTGATCTAGCGCGCACAGATGTGCCTGCTGCATAGGTCACTCACCACTCTGGCATTTCAAGCAACATTAATTAAATTGTCTCCGGGATACAGTTGGTGGACGTAACGACACATGGCATACGTGTTCACAGTAAACTAAACAAATAGTTTGCAGCAACTGGGAGTGCAACAACAGATTGACAGGACTGCCTTATTAACAACATTAACATTATTGTAGTTGTGATCCTTTGCAAAATAATGCTTCCTTCTGATCGCTCGTGGAGTTGCACGAACTTGTCCCAGGTCCTTTAAAGTCATTCAGGAAATTTATTACAAGTCCGCAAACCTCATGCAAAGATTTACGAAGTCTTCAGAGACAATCTTCAGTTCAGAGGTACGTAGAGGCTGCGAAGTCTTTTGAAGAAATACTTTTTAAGTCCACGTAGACATGAATAAATTTTGAAATTCCCTATCTCTGTTGTGGAAATGTTTCTAAGATGACTTTTAAAAGTGACAGACAGGCCGCAAATCAGCAGTGTATTCAGGCGGAAAGTGACTTTTCCGACCAAGATGCATACATCGCTCATACAGCCATCCATATGCCGTTGCTAAAACCACAAAAATCCATTCACTCAACTTGCAACTTCACGATCTATTCATTACACATATCTCGCTTATGCGTTGATTGCTTTGCCGTATCTTAGTATGCCTGTTTCACTTATATTACTTCGGAAGCTGTAAGGTGCCCCTTCTGTTCAAGCCAGATTTTATTTCGTTATTTTCCACTTTAAAAAGTTAGTGTAGCGTCTGCAGATATTATGCAGTATTCAGTAAGTAAAGTGGCACTGTAGAATGCCCACAGATCGGAGTAAGATTTCAGTTCCGACGCTGGCTGAAGGAGCCGGTAGACCAAAGTCAGTGGTCGGTGGTCTGAGGTGCTGTCAATAGGCAGGAGGAAACCCGTTACGTCAGCAGCGAAGTACGTAGGGAAAGCACGTCATTGTGGTGCGAAGCAAGTATTCTTGCTTAATAATTGTTTGTTAATGAAAGTAACTTATTCTAATATAATAATGGGGAGAGGCCTACAGGTCATAAGCACTTTCTTACAACCCCAGAAATCGATCACTTTAATAAATAAATGAATAATGTTGAAGCTAACGAAAATGTACGAACGGCTACCCAGTTTCACTTGTGTGTAAGTACAAGGTACAGGCTGCGAGATTTTGTCGTAAGCGCTTATAGGGTGGATTTCGATGTTCTGTTCTAACATCATGCTCTCAGTATATGGTTAGTTTTCAGTTAATCATTATTAATTGTGTCGATGATCTCCGTTGATGGTGTTCAGTAAATAAATGAATTATAATGGAATCCCTTTTGGAAATTATTACGAATATTATAGCTTCAAGCCTCATCACTTAGAATCACAGGAAGTAGGACTGCACTTTACACACAACCCGATGACGCTGATTTTGCTTCTGAGAGGGACATACACTTCGACAGCTTATCGGCAAAATAGGTAGAAAGAATTCTACACGACGACTCTCTAAGATGGTGCAAGGACGGATAGTTTGATTTCCGCAAAACCCATTTTGGATAACCATGGCCACTCATACTAAACGCCTCTTTTACCATCCTCTACGGACGAACAGAGACATTTCTGCGTATTTAGTAAAAGTTGGTGGGGGTTGGGTGGGGTAGAGGAACGAGGGGGTCAGGGGTTCTTCGATTTTTGCGAAGTATTGTTGACCATCTCTCGCCAACCGCGCGCATTCATTGAGTAAATAGAAACTATATATAAGGTTACTTCTCCCATGTGTTTTTAATCAAACTGATGATTTTTCAGTCTTTTACGTGGTATTCGGAGTTTTTTGTTGGGGAACGTGCATTGCAATTTGTGCGAGTAATTTTGCTCTGAAATTGTAGAAATTTCCGTTAACCACAGTTAAATATCTAAACGTACGATAAATTATTTATTTACAGATTTCTGTATTCATTACTTACTACGTACTGCCATTACACGTGTTAGTTTCTGAATCTTTTTACGTAAATTAGTATGAACTCAGCCGAATCAGTATTGTGACTCATAACTAAATCCGATTTGTTAATAAAAATTCGTGTGCTGTCTTTCTATTGCGCTGAGCAAATGCTGTATCTAGACACTTTTTATGTCTCCATCCCCATGGCGTTTAGAAAATATTAATTTTACAGGAACTGAAGTTGTTCTATATCCTTTTCGCTGTCCTGTTCTTCATTCGTAATGTCTCTGTAGAGTACTGCCACGGAACTAAACAGTATGGCGCGAGACATCTACACGTACATGGTTACTCTGCAATTCACACTTAAGTGCCTGGCAGAGGGTTCATCGAACCATTTTCATACTACTTCTCTACTATTCCACTCTCGAATGGTGCGTGGGAAAAAGGAACCCCTAAATCTTTCCGTTCGAGCTCTGAATTACCTTATTTTATCATGATGATCATTTCTCCCTACGTAGGTTGGTGTCAACAAAATATTTTCGCATTCGGAAGAGAATGTTGGTGATTGAAATTTCGTAAATAGATTTCGCCACAAAGAAAACCGCCTTTGTTTCAGTGACTGCCACCCCAACTCGCGTATCATATCAGTGACACATTCACCCCTGCCCTTCTTTGCACTTATTCGATGTCCTCCGTCAATCCTACCTGGTGAGGATCCCACACCGCGCAGCAATATTCCAGCAGAGGACGGAGAAGTGTAATGTAGGCTGTCTCTTTAGTGGGTTTGTCGCATCTTCTATGTGTTCTGCCAACAAAGCACAGTCTTTGTTTCGCCTTCCCCACAATAATATCTATGTGGTCTTTCCAATTTAAGTTGCTCGTAATTGTAATTCCTAGGTATTTAGTCGAATTGAGAGCCGAGAGTGTTGTCGGCCATGAATGAACTTCTCTCAGCTTCTGCATAATCAACAATGACTTGTAAGAGAGCAGAGTTGCATGAAATTGGTTGACTCAGAATTTTGTGCACTATCAAGTATAAAAGCATAGTGAATAGAGTGGAAAAATGATTTGCGTTCGTAAGTCTTCTGTACTTCCTAAACGAATTAAAACCGAAAATCAAAGTGAGGGAATCGAAAAATACATTACAGTACCTGCAGTTACGAGGGCTGTTCGGAAAGTAAGGTCCGATCGGGTGCGAAATGGAAACTACAGTGAAAATCATATAAGGCTTTGCACAGATGTGGTGGGCGGTCTCTTTAGTAGCCCCGTCGATCGCGTCCCGTCGCTCTTTTCAGTGTCGACCACACAGTGAGCACATAAAGATGACTGGCTAATCAGTGTCCTCCGCAAAGTACGAGGGCCCAGTGAGAGATTTTGCTGGTCGTCACTCAGCCCAAACAACACAACCGTCGTGCGGGTACTGCTTCATGACAATTCTCGGCCGCAGTCTGCAGGGGCAATGAAGATGCTCCTGCATCGTTTTCGGTGGGAATTTTTTGATCACCCACAATACAACCCGTAACTGGATACCCCTGAGTTTCATCTCTGCCTTCGAAAACAACATTTTGGCACAGTCAACAAGCAGTAGACAAAGCGTAGAGAATTGGCGCAAAGCACAGGGGGCTGTCTCTTATGACGAGGGCACTGGAAAGGTGGCACAACGCTACGACAAATGTGTAAGTCGGAGCGGCGACCGTGGAAAGAAGTAGCTGGAAGGTGTAGGTAACTGTAGCAAATAAAACATTTTTGATTGTCACTGTGGTTTCCATTTGGCGACCGATCGGACCTCACCTTCGGAATAGCCTTCGTAAATACTGCACACAAGAAGAGGTTGGGTCAATCTCAGAGGCCTTTATTAAAAAATCCCAGTCATTCTACTGATGGAGAAAACGCAGACGTAGCCAGAAACTCTGCTGACTTCAAATCTTTTATGAAAAGAATAATAGTATCCAGGTCAGTATTTCCTACGTCGGAAATTACGTTACAAAAAGCATACCGACGATTTCGTAAACTATAATTTTTGTTTAAGAAACCTCATTGTAATTCAAAAAATGAGGTGGACGGCGTAAAGAGAATATTTCGTTGAAATAACTGTCGTTGCATTCACGGTTGGTTTATTCTAAGTTGTGTGTGATTCACCGGCCACATAAGACGCATGCCAGTCGTAACGGCGCAGCTGTCCTTTCACCAATCGCGAAAGTTTCACAAATCGACAAAAAAGAACATGAATTCATAATGGCATAAAGACACAGTTCAAAGGTCAAGTAGTTTTGTTACCGTTATGAGTTATGTCAAACAAAATTGGAAGTGTGTAGGAAGCTGTCAGTGACAATCTAGCGAAACAGACCGCGCTCCATTAGGCTCAGATCTCTCCTGCGTGTTGTTTTGTGCGTTACATAACTTTCCCTGAAGATGAAAAACTATTTCAAAAGTTGTTTTTATTATTTATTGCAATTTATGGTGCAGTCACGTGAGGAAATACTGAGGCAACATTGTGAGGGTGCCCCTAAAATTCCCACATATATATTTTTTCGAATCAAAAATGATTTAAATTCTGAATGAAACAGTACAGTTTTCTGTTACAGTATGCATTACACTACAGGTTGTTCTTGAGTAGGAAAACGTTGTAGTTTTCCACAAAAATCTGTTTGAAGATTGATATTTTAGCTTGCGCTAGTGTTTCAAGAGCGGAAAATGTGGTAAATGATATCCATACGAAATTTTTAATAGAAGCAGAATGATTAACTAAGAAAATTAAGTAAATGGGGGCGAAACGTAAAACCTGGGAATTTATAAACAGGTTTTAATATAAGTACAAGTGCACTGTAGGAGACTACAGGAAAAAAAAAATTATGAGCAGATGTGAATATCGTCAAAAATTCTAAATCAAGTATAGGCATATGGGGAAGATGTTTTGCCCATACTGACAGAAAAACCTGCAAGCGTCATTAGTGAGAAGCCTCTGATATCAATACTCACTGGCCGTGATCACAATCAGCAAGTTGAAAGCAACGTGGTGCCGTAGCAGCTGTCACGATATCATACACAAACAACAAACAAACGAAGGGCTTTAGGCAGAAATAATTCAGAGAGGACCTCATTAATTTGTTTTTACAATAAAAAGACATACAAGGTGTACGGAAGATACACTTTAATCTAGCTGAAGTGATTTTTAAATTACACAGTGTTTGAAGTATGGAGATGCTAACTCTGTCGGAGGTGAAGATCCTTGCACGGGATTACATGGAGAGCTGTATGAAACCAGTCTTCGGACAGAATGTCACAACAACAACAACAACAACAACGACGACGACAGTACTAACACAATAGTTTGTTTCACTTAAAGAAGCAATTAACCTACTCGTAAAAATGTGTATACCATAAACACACACTCTTGAATGTAAGTTGACTAATTACTACTGGTATACACAGCGTTCAAGATATGTGGAATATTAAGTGCTATGATCTATAGGTCAATCTTTGCAATACAGTTCAGATGTAGATACTAAATACGCACTTTTTATTATTTCTTTAAGCAAACGTGAGTATAAAGCAATTTTTATGCCATTATTTAACTATCCAAGCACCTGGAGCAGTTGAAGACTTGTTTAAGAATTGCAAAACTAATTTCACTAAGAATATTTCATATTTTTGTCAATTAGTGTACTTTATTCATATTTACGACTGGTCTGAAACATTAATTGATTAGGGACAGGAGCCTAACGTAGGTAAAGTGACGCAAGTCATTGATGTGCAGAATGAAGGCTTTCACTGCCGGATGACACTGTTACTGGTAAACATTTAGGGATGTGAAGTCATGGTCCTGTGACGTCTCCTGGCAAGACATTTACAAAATCGTTATAATGCATAAAAAATTATAAAAATAAACATTTATCTGTATTATTATTATTATTTCATTACTGTATGAATAGTTGTAGATCATGCATAAAAGGAAATAACATTTTCTCATTTTTATGTTTGTGCAACATTTATGTGTCTATATTTCACAAATAACGTCTGTGGTCGGCGAATGTATGTGTCAAAGCAGATAATGAAAAATAGTTACAAAGATGCTTATTAAATTGCCTATAAATAGTGGGGGTTAAAACATTACTCTCTCGGTCTTCTTGTAGCCGTTAAAGTTCTAAGAGTCCGGGACACTCGCTTGAATGCTTAGCTAGCCTTCGTTTGTCCTTTGATCGAGAAAGACACCATTGGAGGTTGATATTTGTAAAAGGTTAGTACTTCCAATTTATGTTGATTTTTGAATATAGAAATTGTTAAAATTATTACCTGTAATAATTTATTGCTAGCTTGCCCTAGATTTCATTCCACATTCTTAGCCGTTTTCAGCATATTAGGAATTTGTCATGGCGCACAGTCGTGCGGCGGTCGTGGGCACCACTGCCGCGGCAAATTCAAATTAAAGCAGTTTTCCCGCAATATGGCGGGCAGGTACCGGTACATTAAAATTATCTCTTCCAGCTTCCTGGAGACTTCAGAGGGAAATTGTGGATTTTATTACGTCATCTTCGGGTGGACATGGGCAGCTGCTATTATGTAATCAGTTACGTAAATAATTCATGAGTGATAAAATTTTTGTTGTGTGCGATCAAACACTGCTGTGCAAAACCTGTTCTGGCGGATAACATAAAAATCAAATTAAATTTTGTTTTTAGTTTCATGCTCTCATGCTAGTCGTGACAGTTAATAGTCTTCATATATTAAAAATAATAAATGCACTGCAGCTTTTACGTTTAGTGAACATAAGATACTGTAACTTCCGTACAGGTAATAGGAGTAATTTTCATTGCGTTCAAGAGATGAAACTAGCGAAGGGGATTTTTTTTCGTAATTAGTGACAGTAATGATACCATGCTCCATTCTAAGAAGCCAGATCAGTGTTACATAAAAATAGTTTGCAAACTAAAGACCGTACTTCCTCAGCAGAAAATCTTTCAGATTTGTGCGTATCCCCACGTAATAGGTCAAAGTGCATAAAGTTCAAATATCTTCAACTGCAGAAACTAATAGCGAAAACCGTATTTTATCTGTCGTGCTGGCAACAACAAGCAATATAAAATTGATTTAAATATTATTCCATATAAACTGCATATAAAGTAAGAAGGATGTGCGGTGGGGATTACGCGACAGTCCAAGAAACCCTTCTGTTCCTGGCGTTTCGTCCAGGAGTAAGCTGGACATCCTCAGAGGCGCTCCTCCGCTGAATCTTGCCGACAGACCCGACGGACATGTGAGAGCGACATATACCATATACTGTAGGAAAGCGGGCGTGGTCGAAGTAACACATGATGAGCAGAGATAATCCTTGTTAAAGATAAAACTTAACTATCGATTGTCGTCTTGTCAAAGATAAAATTGTATAGCGATTCTACAGAGCTACTGTCCATATGTCGTTAAGTTTCATTGCCTCCTCTTTCCGAATAAATTAATCCTCATGCTTATAAATTTCAATGGCTTCTCTACATAGTCGTGGATAATAATTTAACGTTGTACATAAAATTTCTGTTTCAGAAAAATTCACCTCGTGATCTCCTGACTGAAGAGCTGAAAAATAGAGAAATCAGCTGTCCCGTCGTGGTGGCGGAAATTAATTCAAAGCATGCCATAATTTGCCCTGTTGCTGTGTACAAATTTCATCTCCGCCCGAGAATCAGATGCTGCACACTGGAGATTATTTCGCATGGCTCCATACTCCAGTTGCTTCCACATCAGTGGCTGGCCACAGATTGCTTGCTGCAAAAGTGTTAACGCATCCAGTTGGTGCCTTTCCTCCCTCTCCATTGTCGCGTTTATCTCCCAGCTATAGAAGGACTTCCCTATGCATGTGCGGCAGCGTTCTCGCTTCCCGCGCCCGGGTTCCCGGGTTCGATTCCCGGCAGGGTCAGGGATTTTCTCTGCCTCTTGGTGACTGGGTGTTGTGTGATGTCCTTAGGTTAGTCAGGTTTAAGTAGTTCTAAGTTCTAGGGGACTGATGACCATAGATGTTAAGTCCCTTAGTGCTCAGAGCCATTTGAACCATTTGAACCCTATGCATGAGTCAGCCAAGTTACACAGTTGTACCACACATTTAAAGTATAGAACGATATAAATCTCATGTTAACTTTCACACACTAATAGGAAGCAGACAAAATGAAGATAACAATGATATTTACAGATATGATAATAAGCATCAGTAATATTACATCATAGACGCATGTATAAGTGTTACACTGCTTTTCGTCGTAAAAAACGTGGGGTTATCAAAAAATGTTCGTTTGAGAGTGTTGTTGCAGAGTACACACAACTTAGCCAAGCGGGTATATAAACACCGACATGCAGGAAAGGGATCAGTGTGACATTCGTGTCATTCCGACGTGCACGTGGTAAATGCGGGAAATTGAATTACGGCGATATCATTAGCAAAAGGCAGCCTAACAGGACCAACGTGCTGTTATTCTTTTCTTGGGTGCCCAGTGTTCAAATGTACAAATGTGTGTGAATTATTAAGGGAGCAAACTGCTGAGGTCATCGGTCCCTAAACTTACACACTACTTAAACTAACTTATGCTAAGAACAACATACACACACCTATGCCCGAGGGAGGACTCGAACCTCCGGCGGGATGGGCCCCGAAATCCGTGACATGGCGCCTGAAACCACGCGGCCACTCAGCTCGGCTGCCCAGTGTCAATCATCTCTACAGTTCATCGGAGAATGAAGAGTATGTATAGGCAGAGTGTCTGTGGAAGGCCGCCGTTGTAATTTGGTGCGCCAAGTTCCGAGCTGGATATCTTGATAACGCACGACCCGACATCGCAAATGTCGTAACGCAGAAATTACGCCAACTCAAGTGAGAGACGTTGGAACACCCCATGCGAATACTACACCTTCGGTCCATTAAAAGCGCGCTTGAAGGGTCGGGTGTTCCATTCGGACGACGATGTGCAGCAGACAATTACGGACTTCGGCACGCAGCAGGACACGCTGTCTTACCAAACGGGTATCTTCAACCTGTGCGTCGGTAGAACAATTGGCTCAAAACTCGTGGCGATTTTTCCTGATAAGCATACCCATTTTGGACTGTACGGCCTCTGACCGGAAAAATTTTGATCTCCCGTTATATGTAACAAGAAATACCGAGTGACCAAATAGTTTAAATTTGAAAACTTAATTAACCACGGAATAATGTAGATAGAGAGGTAAAAATTGACACACATGCTTGGAATGACATGGGGTTTTATTAGAACAAAAAAAATAAATAAACAAAGTTCACAAAATGTCCGACAGATGGCGCTGGACAGCAAAACGTCAGTGACTGCGCATGACAATCGTATATAAAAGCAGCTATAGTGAGAGAGAGAATCAGATGAGCCTGAAAAGGCGCTTTTAATGAAGCTGTATTATCAGACTGGGGAATGTGCTAGTTCAGCATTACGATCCTATCGCCATAGGAAGGGGATTCGAACGGGTAAAGGTCCTTTGACAAATGCAGCTGTGGCGAGAATGATTTCGAAGTTGGAAGCCACGGGTTGTTTAAACGATAGACCCCGTAGTGGCCGACCGAGCACAAGGCGTAATGCTGCTGAGGCAATTCGGGAAGAAATGGATACTGTAGTGGGTTCGTCTATGCACGGGGAAGTCAGCGCTCGTGCAGTCGCACGTCGCACCGGCATTCCATACACTACTGTTTTGATGGCACTGAGGCGTACCCTCCGATGCTATCCGTACAATATCCATCGACATCATTAACTGTTACTTGGCGATTTAGTGAAGCGGAGGGCATTTGTGGTGTGGGCGTTTCAAAAGACGGCCGAAGATGACGACTGGTTGAGTAACGTGTTACGGACCGACGAAGCCCATTTCACGCTCCGAGGGTCTGCCAACGCCCACAACTGCAGAATTTGGGCTGCCGAAAATCCTAGAACTGTCGTGGAAACTCCATTACACGACGAGAAAGTCACGATATGGGTTGGATTTACCACGTCTACCGTTATCGGGCCTTTTTTCTTCGAGGAAATGCGTGATTCTGGTTTTGTAACTGCTACTGTGACGGATGAGAGGTACGCCGATATGTTACAGAATCGCTTCATCCTCAGCCTGGCTGATAAACAACTGCTGGAACGTACGATGTTTATGCAGGATGGCGCTCCACCCCATATTGCTAAACGCGTGAAAGACCTCTTGAGTGCGTCGTTTGGTGATGATCGTGTGCACAGCCGCCACTTTCGTCATGCTTGGCCTCCCACGTCCCCAGACCTCAGTCCGTGCGATTATTGGCTTTGGCGTTACCTGAAGTCGCAAGTGTATCGTGATCGACCGACATCTCTAGGGATGCTGAAAGACAACATCCGACGCCAATGCCTCACCATAACTCCGGACATGCTTTACGGTGCTGTTCACAACATTATTCCTCGACTACAGCTATTGTTGAGGAATGATGATGGACATATTGAGCATTTCCTGTAAAGAACATCATCATACTTTCTTATACTACTTATTGCTATTCTGATCAGATGAAGCGCCATCTGTTGGACATTTTTTGTACTTTTGTATTTTTTTGGTTCTAATAAAACCCCATGTCATTCCGAGCATGTGTGTCAATTTGTACCTCTCTATCCACATTATTCCGTGATTTATTTAGTTTTCAAATTTATACTGACTTTTTGACCGCCCGGTTTTAATGAAATAGATTAGTTTCCATACAAGACGTTTTGCTGTGGAATTAATTAGGACTGTAGAAAGCTTTAAATGTTCACCCACATACAGTTTGAATGTAAAAATTTCTCCTAGGTAGAAATTTATTGAATCGTTATGTATTTGAACTGCTAAGAGTCTGTGAGATGAGTAGGATTTCAAGAGTAGAGATTGTACCAAAGCTTTATTTTTGCATGACAAGATTTTGAAAACCGGCATGTTCTTGTATATGCCAGTGTGGATGGTGTAGCTTGTATGCAGTCTATGTATTAAAAACGAGAAGCGAACTTAGGAGACAGGTTGGTAATCTAATACATTTGGATGTTGGTTAGCTTTCTGTGTGTAGAGGAGAAACTGAACTTTGTCGATATGAGATTATGTTCTGAGCAGGTACTGAAGATTTAGTTTGAGTATCATTGGCTTTGATTTTCACAGGAAAAACGAGGAAGAGGAACCTTGTGATATAGCCTATAGCGCACCTCTCTAGTTTGTGGGACACAGAGGTGAGCTAGATCGGAAAGGAACGTCGAATTAACGACGTTTGGTCTGGTACATCGGCCGGTTCAGCGTAGCCTTCAGGCGGTTTTCCACGCTACTGTGGGCAAATGATGGGTTGGTCTTCTACCTCTACCTCATAAAATACGATACGCATTTAGCTGAAATACGACAACACAGAAAATTACGCTTGCACGGTTCACAGACCGAATGGGCACGTGAGCTCCCTCAATTTAAGCAACAGACGCTTGTGGTAACAGGAAATTCATCCGGCAATACAGTTACAAGAAAATTAAATTGGTCAAATAATGAACGCAGCGAATCCCGTAAATGTGACAACGAGACGATAGAGAGGATTGTGTGGGTATCGTACTTATGTATGATAGTTGTGGGATTAACTCAGCACGTTCGGCCGGGTAGTTGTTTTGTTCTGCGTGCTTTGTTTCGGATGTATCCTACGGTGGGAATCCGAGAACAGGTTGTGATCGAGAGTCAGTTCAATGTGTTTACTTTTCAGTTAGCTGCATCAGACAGTTCTGCATATTTCAGGTGTTCGGGATGGAATGCTCGGGTAGTTTTTCGCACAGTCGAAATGGCATATTCTATTGCAGGATAACGGCCACCCACATGTCAAGACTGTTTCGAGTACGCTTCAGAAGTTTCGCTGGAAAGTCGTTACACATCCTCCATATTTTCCGCATCTCCTCCCATGTGATTTCCATATGTTTTGAGCTCTGAAGAACGACACTCTTAGCTGCCGATTTGCTTCGGACGAATGGTCGCGCGCTTGGGTACAGCCGTTGTTGTTCATTCAAACGCAAACATTTTTCCACCGTCTTACCTCATAGTGGCGTACATGTATTAACAGTATGTATTGACAGTTACGCGATTAGTTTTGAAATAATAAACAGTTTACTTACTTTTTCCCCATCTGTCTCGTTTCCATTTGACTGTCCCTTATATTTCTTGCGATTTAGGGTTTCAAGGTAGGTACATTAGTAGCAGAAGTTGTCGCGAAGTGACTATACGGACGTTGGAACGATTGGCGAGTAGCATCGGTAGTAAGAAGGAGGTGTCGGGAGCATAATGTAATAGGTACATGGCAGAGGGTGGCTTAGCGACGTCTGATGTGTGTAGGAGCTAAGGAGCGCGACACGACGAATCCTTGGGAGTCACGTGCAGTGGGATGGAAAACCAATGAGTGGCTGTTGTTTGTTGGGATACAGGACGAACGGTTAGTCAGAAAGAAACTATTAAGTGGATTCAATTGTTTGGAAGTAATACATGCAAAAACTATCACTGTTCACTTGTTTTTACTCGAGTCGTGCAGCGAGCTGATCTCCTTAAAATACTTATGACGTGAGCACTTTCAGGTTGTGAGTTATTGATATTTTCAAAAACATCGGGAATCCGATATATCAACATATAAAAGCAATTCCGAATTCGATACATCGAAACGATCGTAGATATATCAATATATCGACGGAAATGATATCGACTTACTAGTCAAAAAAGAAAGAAATGTCAGCTGCACGTTGTAAATATACAGCAAGTTTTAGAGATGTATATTCAAATATTGATTTACTACTAGATATTCTGTACATCAACAAGCTGGCTGCCTGCTTATCTTCTCTCAGAGCAAGAATCGAAAGTAAAACGATGCACGTTCACTCTTGGCGATAACCAGTGGCTACTGCAGGTTAGCAGCACAATAAAAGGTGTCCGATGGGTCCGTCGTTTGGTTTTCTCACATATGGGATTTGCCCGGAACATTTCATGTCGACTTCCATGTTTTTTTTTCATTTCTGCAAACGCCAGCAACCTAGCAGTTATAGTGCCAAAACTGCGTGGTGAAGTTAAACGTTGCAGTTTCTGCTGATAGCACAGAGCGCCGATAACGTCAGCATTTCCCCTCACACACCTCCGCCCAACGCAGAGACCGATCTTGTCGTTTAGATTTTTGTTCATCAGTTTCAGCAACCTTTTTTTATGACATGAAGAAGTAGCACACTAGTTGCGTTAAATAATTTTTTAACGCAGTTGGTGTGCTATTTCTTCATTTCGGATATCTTGTTATTCCATTATTCACGCCGTCCCCCACCCCCCACCACCCCCTCCCGACCAGCAGTGCACATCTATATTGGCTTCACACAGTCAAAGGGAAAGATTGGACGTGATGAAAGCTCAAAAAGTAGTAATACTCCTTGACACAGTGAAAGTAAAATTATGTTCTATTACTATTTCAAAAGAACAATTGCAAATATTAATCTAAAATTGCGAAAAATATAATATAAAATAAAAATATCGGCACTCGATATTACTATGTGCATATCGATAAATATATATGTCGGTGGAGAAAATATTGACATTATATATCTATACTTTTAAGAGAAATGGTTCAAATGGCTCTGAGCACTATGGGACTTAAAACTTCTGAGGTCATCAGTCCCCTAGAACTTAGAACTACTTAAACCTAACTAACTTAAGGACATGACACACTTCCATGCCCGAGGTACGATTCGAACCTGCGACCGTAGCTGTCGCGCGGTGCCAGACTGTAGCGCCTAGAACCGCTCGGCCACCCCGGCCGGCTTTAAGAGATGTGTATCGATATATCGATACTCTATTAAAAGCCTTCGTCCTCACCCATAACATGTTGTTTCCGTGTAGTTCGTGTTGTGTGGTATCTGAGGAATGGAAACATAGCAGCCATTCTTGTCGTCGTAGGGAGGCAGCTTATGTTGCTTTCGAAATTTTCGTAGCATTGTACATCTTCGTCTGGTTTTTTTCTGTGGGAAGAGTAAGACATGCAGCCACCCATCTTTCGATGAAATTGCTTTCTGAACGCAGCTGTCTCAAAAACTGCACGAACTTCAACCATAAACTGTCAGTTACTTGTGCTGTAAAAGCTTCCGACAACTTTGCTGCAGAACAAAGCTGTGTTAGTGGGGTAAACGAGTCATCTGTGAAAGGTGTGCACAAATGCCTGTTCCGCGAGCGCCGACGTCGCTAAAGGGAAACCTGTGCGCCACAGTGGAGACCACAGAGGGCTGAGCATTGTGCACCCATCTATCAGGCGCTGGAGTTGTAAAAGCAAAGCAGGGAGGCTGCGGAGATGACAGCTGGGACCGGCAATCCTCGACACACAACAGCGTAGGCGGAGCAGACTACGGTCAGAATTTAACAGCCAGCAGTCCTTCCACTGTAGTAAACAAATCAAGGATAGCCTGTACAACTGTAAACTTCGTTGTCGACTAAATTGTCCCCCTTCCTTACTGTGATTCCCACATGTCGACACCCGTGGTTGCTCTTTACGGGTTTATTTCACTGCCAGTAGTTCATTTGCCAGCAGTGACCGATAGCTACTCCGCTCTGTCGCATAATTACTGCTCTACAAGATACTCAGTGTCGGCGCTGTCTCACTAAATCTTTCAGTACCAACGAATCATTCTGCTTTCCATAAATAATTGATCTGTGCTACTGTTCCGTACAGGCTAGCGGTGATGTCGGCTATGGTTGTTGTAAATGTGACTACGATTGTTTTCGGATGTTTTATGTGCTGTTCAGGATTATTATCCTTGGAATCAGTGTTACAGTATGCGCTAAAGCCACAGCTATCGTGTCCTGTAGAATCTATTTTACATGAAATTTTGCTTTCGTCACAGAACTTTGGATGATCGTTTTCGTTGCACCACTCTCCAAGCCAGGAAAACAGCACAGTGTGCAATGATTACGAGTCCCAGTAGGCTGAACATTTTGCTAGCGATATCTCAAAACACGTTTTCACTAACGAATGTCACAAATTAACGTGAAAAACGATTTTCAACGTTTATTTTTTTAATTTTTATTGTGAAATGTTCCTTACATGCACCACCGACGGTAACTATTAATCTGAGAGAGAAAGCGTTTGTGAACAATATATAAGGAGCAGTCTAATGAAAAAGAGACAGATGGAAAGAATACAAGTGAACTGTTTATTATTCCAGAAGTAATCGCCATAACTGTCAATATAAGTACATTTTCCCCACTTTGAGAAACGACAGTCACTACCTTCAGGGAAAATGTTTGCAGTTGCCTAAGGTACCACGATTGTACCCAAACGTGGACCTGTAAATCAGATGCCACAAATCTCTTATTGTTATTACGGAAATCCCTTGAGCAGTGATCGGGACTACCTGTAGGGTATATAGGGGTTTCCCAGAGAAAGTTCTGCAGCGTAGACGGAATACAGGCACGCAAGCACCGCGAAAGTCATCATAACAATTCTTTTTTAATTTTTTTGTATTGCTAGAACCCTCTGCCGCTGGAACACAGTTAACCTGAAGCGCGCCATAATCTCCAAAGGCCAATGAATGTTGACGGACGGGATCATTCTCTTGCAGCAAAATGGCCGTCCACATGTTACCAAGTGGCTCACGTCCGGGTGGAATCACGGTTACGCAGGCAACCGCTAACACTTTTCAAAGAAGGCACTGACCGTCTTTTCTCATAGTGGGATAAACGTATTATCATTTATGTTGGTTAATTCTGAAGTAATAAACAGTTTACTTACTTTTTTCAATACCTGTCGTTTTCATGTTTCTATTGAATTCCTTCAATCATTATTTTGCTCGTTGTTACGTTTCTGACGTCGTACGACTTACCGCTTTTCCTTTGTACGATACCCGGAATGAGTTCAAGTTTTTCTCAATTTGGAACAATTTGCCACTGTGTGATACGCTGGGATACAAGTCAGATGTTTTATGCCATCTCAGTCACTTAGCAAGGTGTACCTTTTTCATGAGAAACGTATTGTAAGCATTTGTGCAATACACCAATTGTGGGGAGCAACACGGGAGCTGCAATGAAAAGTAATGTCTGCAGCTGTTGGCCACCATTGCCACCAACACCCAGCAGGTCGCTTTATGGCTGTGCCCCGCAGCCGGCCAGTCTGTTTCCTTCTACGACTACTCTGCGAGAAACGTTTCACCATGTTTCCTCCTCTACAGTTTTCTTTAAGTCGCCGTACTTGCGCGGATATGATGGAGCTCTAACAAGGTGAAGACATCAGTTACATTCCTCTCGTACCTCCAAAACAAAACTCTAAATTGTCTTACTAGGATTTGTGTAATCCTAGAATCAATCAGATAGTTGGAAAAGGAACCGTATCCTGATCTACTGCAGCGAAACAATTTTGCTAGGCTGCATCCAATATTTAGTTTCTTTCCTGTCATTTTCTACGTCTGTTCCAGAATGATCACTGAACGACTGTGTAGGTGAAAGTGTTTTACAAATGCCGCTACCTGCTACAAAAGTTTTAACTACTTTGGAGGTTAGACATCATCAGGCTACAGTCGCAGCACAAAATGAGTTTATCATTTTGCATGTATACAGGGTATATATATATATATATATATATATATATATATATATATGCTACCTTAATATGTACACATTATATCGGTTGCTGTTTTTCTTTGCCCAACAGTCTTCCCACAAACGCGTCACAAACTTTATAACCTGATGTTTCCTGTACGATTATAACTGCGCCACTATACGGACTACGACTGTCAATATATACTAACCGTTTTACGTCTACGTTTCACACTTCCACATTAGACCTACTGCTCAGGATAAAATAATCATTGCTGGCTTGCTCTTGCTACATGCACATGGAGGTACTAACCAATCTTAAAACATACGACTTGTAGTAGCTATGATTATTAGTCTGCAAACGACGTAAGTACTGATGTAATGATGCTCAGTACACAGTCCTCAGTTACCCTGAATATTAATGTTTCTTTTCATAATTTTTGTGCCTGCTGCGGTCATATTTGTTCTTGTTGCGTGGCAGTCTCCTTATGATATGTTAAATTACCTCCGTTTCTTGAGCTCCTTTTAACTTGTTAGCCATTGTTCACAAAGCTCTAAATGAACCTTGAAACACAATATCATGAAGTTCTTTCACTGTTGCTTTCTGTCCTTGAGAGAGAAAAGCTTCTAACTCAGATAGCCCTATCATCACGATGTTGTCCAAAAAATGGGTGAAGGGCAACAGGCACATCCCATTTTTCCAGATTTTTGGAAACAGTTCGAAAGACTACACACTGCAGACTGTGAACGACGATTCGAGCATATGGAATAGGTTCTCAAACGTATGAGAGGATCAAAGACAGTTCCAGTAGTAGAACACACCACGTTGCAAACCTCACGAAGCCAAGGGTCCAAGTCGTCAACAAGGCACTATACAAGCAGGAGGTGGGTCCACAACCTCAGTGTAATCCCATAATACCTGGAGACTAAATAGCCAGAGTCAGTTGAGGGCATTAAGGTAATATGAAGCCAGCCCATTACAAATAAGTAATCAATTAAAAGCACATGCAATTTATTCGCTTGTTTTTAGGAACGGTTTTGTTAAAATCACAACAGGTAAGCCGGTTAAAGCAATCTCAATACTGCAGAAGCATCATCTACGTCGTAATACTTTCATTTGTTGGTCAGGACAAGCATTCGACTATGACACAGCGCGTATTTTACAAAAGGCTGCTACCAACATACGAAACTGTTTCTGTGGTCTAGGGGTCAGCATCAGTGACTCCTGTCACTTCAGTCCTACCCGTCTACTTCTGATATTCTGTGGTTTAGAGGTCTGGCACGGCATCCACTCAACCTCATGCTGCCAAATGACGAGACTCTCGAAGACGTATACTTTTGCGTTGATACGCATTCAACGAAGGTTGTGTCTAGGATAAGAGATTGCACTAAGCTGCAACCCACCCGAAACGTTACCGAGACGAAATTCATGTCACAGATCAACGGAATTTACATGGAATCACATTCCTACGTACTGGGTAACTCTTATAGACTTGCACGCTAATAGCCAGCTCCACGTAAATGCGGTTACAGCGTACACGACTTTTTGAACGAGTTTCTTCGCCCGGCTACCAGAGTTTTACTGTTTCCCTTAAAATAACTTGCTGATGTGTCAGCCAGTTCAGTCATTTATTGAAAATTAAGGTTACTTAATGCACAACGTACTAGTGAGCGGTCACTTTATTGTGAATCACAGCAGGTATTAGCTATGAACATGATAACATCCCCTATTATTTGAGGCATACTGGCAAAAACACGATCTTTCCCACGCATCTGCACCTACATCTGTAACCGTTTATCGTGCTTCCCACCACTACAGGTCAAATATTTTAAACGTGATGAAGCTGCAGGCTGTGTAACACGGTATTTTTGGTAAACATACAAAGCATGCCAGGAAAGCCATTCATTGTTCCGCAACTCCTGAAAACAATGACTTTGTGAGTCGTTCCGCCAACAAAGGGATCTGAGGAATGTGGCGGGAGTGCGTTCACATTCATCTACACGCGTATTTTCCAAGGCAAACCGGCTTTACGGCTGCAAATTCCTCTGTGGCACGAGATTTATTGGCGGGAATACTCTCGCTGAGGGAGGGTGTTGTCACCGGGCAAGTGCTCACATGTGCTGCCTCTCAGCACATGGCCAGGAGGCTGCGCGTTGGGAGGGCCGCGTCTTGGGTTTGTACAAAACAACGAAAGATAAACATTGTCCTGATACGAATAAATTATTTAACTGACTCTCAAAATATTCGCCTTTACAATTTAAACACTTTTACACGTACGAATCGTAGCAACAATTTTTTCTGTTGTGTTGTTGGCACCTCAAAACAATGTATTTTTTTCTGTTTGTAAGGGAAACAGTGGCTTCTTAAGGTGATGAAAACTGATGTCCTTATTTTGACACGAGGGACCAACAGGAAGTCATTAAACGATATATCAATCGAATGTTGCAATGAGACATTTAAATTAGTCATATTCTGTTAATCCCACGAAGAGTGGTTTCTGGGATGTGGAATAGAATGGAATTCAGTTTAAGAGCAAAACTGCCAATGACGTTTATTCTGTTACAGTGCTAATTCCAATTATGCATTACCCTAAAACATCATATTAAACATTTTCAGCGAACATACTCCTCACTGGAGTGGAAGGTGTTACCTCAGAAGAAGATGTTTAATTCTGTGTTAACCTCTTCAGTATCATAATGTTTCCTGGTGTATTGCTGAGTACCTGTCCACCCATGCATCTGACTCCTTTCAGCACTGACGTCGCCTTGAGGCCTTTCAGGAGGTTCTTTTTGGTCCTAGAGTTACATTGGTACTGTTTACTATTTTTCATGAAGAGACCAATTTTAGTAATAAAAAGGCCTGCATTTTATTTTACCGTCTTGATAACAAATGTTTGAGCAGAATAGCCATCTTCAGAATCTATAAAAGAAGTAAGGGGGAAAATGATTTCTTTATACTACAGTAAAAGATTTGAAACAAAGGGTACAAAATGTGAATATGATATACCTCTCATTCTGCTTCATAATAACAAGTCATAAATAAAGAAAAGTAATATTAGTCAGACCTGCCAAGCATGCTTCAATTGCCTGCGCTAACTAGGGATGACTGCTACACTTCATTACCTTCCCACTACAAATTATGATATGTGTTATTTATTTTATTGAAATAGCGTTGTAATTTGCTTCCTCTTTTCTACAACATCTTCGCTTTCTTTCCGTTTTCATTCTTATTGCTTACCGTTCTATCACAATCTGTATCTGAATATGAGATACAGACCGAAATACACGTTCTCAAAGTCCATTCCATCTTCTTCGTTTATTATACAAACTCGAGACCAGTCGCAGTGTATTCAATCTTAGAACGACTTATGTACGCATCTTTTAATTTTGAACGGTTTGTTAAATTCTGACCAATCTTAAACTGTGAAAAAAAATAGATTTCCCGGATGTCTGAGTATAAAAAATGTTTTTTCTTAACTTAAATTCAATTGAGAATACTGAAAAAAGCTGTGTTTTTTTAAAGAAAATTCTTTTAATTACATATGGGTGAAGCATGTATGGAAGTCTTGATTCATACGACATTTGTGAGTTTATGATTTGTTGCAGTGGAAAAAAATGAGAGGTACGTCATGTTTATATTATATTTTCAGTACTTTGCCATTAAGTTGTAACTGTAGCAGATAGTAATGTTTGTTTTTATTTTACGTCTGTTGTAGGTTCCTAAGATAGCTGTGGTATCGCCAAAACCGGTAATTCTGCTCAAAAAATTATGCAATCAAGAGAATTCAATAAAATTTATGCACATCATATGATTGCTCTCCCGATTGTCATTTTACGTCAAATTCTATACAAAGGACGAGAATGAATACTTTTATGCTGAAATACTTGCAAAAGTACTTGCTTTTCTGTAGGATGTTCTTGCTTTAACAGCAGACATAACTCTTATAACCCACTTTTTGTTATAAAAAATTCTCTGAAACTTAGATTTCCCCAGAAAATAATTCCTTGACTTATTAATGAGTGGAAATACGTAGAATGAGCAAGTTTCTTTATATTTAAATCTCCGATAGGAAGTTATAAAACATACTACAAATAGAAATGACTCAAGGAACTTCATTAATTGAAGGGCTTATTTCAATAGTGGTACAAGCCCATTACCTCCACTTTTCTGCCTAGAATGCTTCTGAAATTCATGATCCAAACAAACAGAAAGAAAGGTTCATCTCTAGCAAGAAACCATATGTTTGAATATTTCTGATATCTTAACTGCAGATTTTTCAGTGTTCATTTAACTTTAGAACTCTTTATTTCAAAATGAACAAAAATGGACTTGTACCACTATTGAAATAAGCCCTTCCATTCTACACAGTGGGTTTTCCGATTACGACTGTATTATATCTGCAGTCTCATAAAGTGTACACTGTTTATTATACTTTATTGTTTGAGGAACTTATTTGTATAGTTTATGGAAATCTGAGAGAAGATCTGTTCTGAGTCTTGTTAAAAAGTAATCCGTTTGCACTGAATCATCGATCGATGTTTTAGAATGCTTCACTAGCTGTTCAGTTGAAAGCTCTTTCCAAATAAAAACTGTTTCCCACTGAACATGTCTTCATGTACTAAGTATTTATATCGTCAATTGGACATCATCTTCTCAAAATGTTTTGAAAATACTAGGAGTAACGAGACGGGTTGACAGTTCTTTACTAACGTTTTGTGTCCTTTCAAGTCAAGCAGTTTGACAACGGCGTATTTACGTCACCCTAGGAAAATATCACAGGGAAGATGTTCATTGTGTAAGTGTTACAGTATATTACTTTGTTCAGCTTACAACATTTCATTGTTCTACTATTGATTTCGTCGCAAAGACTTGAAAATTTTTCTTCAATATAAATAATAACACTGAACACTTAGAAAGTATTCAAAAGAACTTCTGCTGAAAAAACAGTGTTATTCACAGAGTCTGTAAATTTCTGCATTTGTTTATCTTGTCTCATTTATTACTTCGTTTTGAACAATTTTAACTTGTTGCTGGAGGAGATTATTTTATCTTGCAAGCACATACGTTTTGGTGATCTGGTGTCTTTAGACAGAATTTCGCAATAAAGTTTGAAACGTGACTTAACCTTGGCACCACCTATGTCCCGAACACCAATTAAGCCTGATATTCTAGTGTCATTATTAATCCAGGGTACAGTAGCGTTTAAAACGCTTGCAGTAGTTAATTTCTTACGTAAACAGTTTTCAAACTGCTCTACGACTGTGTTATGAAATACATAATAATATTTTTCATTTCCCCGGCCCCTGTGGCCGTGCGGTTCTAGGCGCTTCAGTCCGGAACCGCACTGCTGCTACGATCGCATGTTCGAATCCTGCCTCGGGCATGGATGTGTGTGATGTCCTTAGGTTAGTTTAAGTAGTTCTAAGTCTATGGGACTGATGACCTCAGATGGTAAGTCCCATAGTGCTTGGAGCCATCTGAACCATTTGATTTTCATTTACATCAAAGGCATTGCTCATATCTTTTCAGTCTGTAATTTGCAAGCTCTTCTTGATTTTTCAAACTTCGCTTTTCTTTGTGAACAGTACAGTTCCCAATTACTTTTACTTAGGTTATGCACTCTGATACCAAACGTAAGCATGCGAACCAGCATGTTTCCACTACATAGAGGCCTGCTTGGTCTCGAGCGCATAGTGGTACTCCCACAACTCATCACCATTGACGATTCCTTTGAAAAAGTCTTGCCATTCAGCGGCGTAACGCGTTAAGTGATCATCCGTTAACCCAAGTGGTTGCCTGTCAAGTACATGGGCACCCAGTGAACACTAATTATACGAAATTTCAAAGTGTAATGAACAGTACCGTTCATCGCATCATAGTAAATGTTGAACTGTTGCGATCATGTCAGCAGTTGCACACGTTGGTCGTTCAAAATTTCTGCCTCAATGGCTTAGACATTCTGCGTGGATGCAGGTGTTGCCAGCCGCCGGGAGCACGGAGAATCACTAAGACTCTTGGAGCCCGCCTGGTTAGCCGACGGTCTAACGCACTGCTTTCCGGGCGGGAAGGCGTGCTGGCCCCCGGCACTAATCCGCCTGATAGATTGGTGTCGCGGTCCGGTGTGCCTGCCAGTCTGTGGATGGTTTTTAAGGTGGTTTTCCATCTGCCTCGGCGAATGTGTGCTGGTTCCCCTTATTCCGCCTATTATGTCGGTGACGTCTGCACAAACACTTTCTCCACTTACGCGTACACCATAATTACTCTACCACGCAAACAATGAGGTTATAATCGTCTGGAGTCCACTGGCGGCCGAACCGCAAAATAAACGTGGGGCAGCGGTGGGGTGAGTGGACTGCTGTAGCCTGTTGCATGCTGAGGACTACGGCAGGGACGAAGCCTCTCCGTCGTTTCTAGATCCCCAGTTCCATACAATACAAGGCACTTGGAAGAATGCACACCACCTGGAGACATAGCTATCATCCAAGATGTGCTACGCTACGTTTGTCCCAGTGAATGTCACTCTGTTTATGCCCTTTGCCCCGTGGACCATCGCACTGGACTTCGCCGATCTTTACAAATTCACGACAGTAACATGCACGCCATTTTTTTTTTCGTAGTTCACGCTTATCTCTCTAGAGCAGCACATGAAAACAATATATCCCCTATAGCGCAAACTTCAAACTAACCGTCATGAAATTTCAACATTCCAGCTCCAATACCAAGGGGAAAATTATTGTGCGTTATTTTCCGGTCCTCCCTCATAGATTAAAACATGCCTACTGTCGCTTTAAATCTCTCTGTGCAAATATAATTCAAATGTGTTCGTCGACCACAACGGTTGAACAGTACTCGCATAAACCCGAGGCAGAAACGATTAAAATCATGCGCACATCTCAAAATGGTCAAGTAGTCGTGGCTGTCCGTTCTACTGTCGAACAAGTACTGTCGCTTTGGTTTGTTTTGGTATTTCATTGCAGAACAGTGAGAGGTCTATTAGAAAAGAGACGGAACGTGGTGCACTGCCGTATCTCTTTACAGCCAGCGCCGATCGACATATCAGAGTGCCGAGCAAGCGAACCCGCTCTGCGGAACCACTCTGCTGAGTAAGGGCTGCCATAAAAGTCGGCCGCTCGCAGAATGTCTTCCGCGATAAGCGCGGCGCCGCTGAACGCTGCCGCCTGCACCACGCGCCGCGTTCGAGGCAGACATGATACACTGCTGCGCCCTTAATTAACCCAATGAAAAATGCATACCAGTAATTAGCAACATTAACTGGCAGCTGCATTCGGAAAAGCCATCACTGCTAATAGCCTGGGAAACAATTAATGTGGCAGCGGGCCCGCTTGATTTGTCGGCTTTTAACGGCCGGCGCATTACAATGCAAGCCGATATTTGTCGGCGGAGCGTCAGCAAATGCCGGCGGCCATTATTCAGTGCGGTCAGTATGCCCAACATTACCGAATATGAAAGCTGAACGCTGTTGCTGATAATAGGAGAAAACTGCAATTTGCGTCGGGAACATTCATCGTGAACAATACGACAGCCCTTAGCATCGTAAAAAACGAGTGGGTGGGGGCAATAAATTGTGTTGTGAATTTGCTGGGAGGTGGAAAAAACTATGGTGTGCACGATTTTGTTTTGTAAAAGGCATTCTATTTTATTTAATAATCGTTGAGTAAAATTTTGAGAAAACAAACTTACTTTAACCACTATGCAATAAATCTGTAACAACAACAGCGAATAAGGATAGTTAGTAACAAAATTTTACTTATTGTACACAGTATAAAGTGTTCGTCAGCAGTACACCATGGAGAGTACATGACTATGCCTGTAGGTGATTTGTGCATATCAAGGTGATACAACACAGTTCAGAGGTGTAGGTATCTCATGGGAGCAGCAATGGCCCCAACCCAAGTGGGCAACAACAGGTAGAAATGAGCCTGGGTAATGGATGGCCTAAAGGTACGTCACTCCAAGCTACTTTGACAAACAACGACATTCATTTCATTTATTCACCAAGCCCCATTACAGTATTACTTGTTTAGATACCAAGATACAAGATACCAAGATACAAAAAGATGTCTAATTATAATGGGTTACAATAATATGGATGAAAACTATTCACAATAGAAAATTTACATCAGGTTTACAGGTAGAAAATGCTAGAAATATACTAGTATTTATATTCACACCAGGAAACTTCTGTATGATCGATATCAGGTTCCCAGGTAGAACATGATAAAAATATACAGTAAACTTCTGTATGATCGGTATTAGGTTTCCAGGCAGCACACCACTTTGAAAAACTTTTAACAATATAAATATTCATTACCTTTATATGCGAACATTTTAGGTTAGGCTTTACCGTGACTGTTATTGACATTAAATGAAACAACAAGTTCACTGTTAGCAGTCACCATTTTATTTATTTCCACGACGCGTTTCAAAGGTTTAAACTTCCATCATCGGGTGGATTTACATTATTTAGTATGACATTTGTGGGTGTGTTGTGTTACGATTTTTGAAAAAAGAACTTGTGGCACTGCCTAGTGGATGCAGTGCCACAAGTTCTTCCAAAAATCGTAACACAACACACACACAAATGTCATACTAAACAATGTAAATCCTCCCGATATTGACTGGTAACAGTAAACTTGTTGTTTCATTTAATAAATATTCATATTCTGGTCAACATTATTAAACTGAAAAATTTGCGAAATTCGTTCATGTGTAGCTTGACTAAAACTGGTTTATCGATGGGCCAGCTGCCTCCGTCTCCTGCAATACTCTGCCTTATGGCACCTCTCCCTATATTAAGCTCGCGACACACCCACTAGTACTGTCTGATCAATTTCTCCTCACATAAAAGCAGCACTTTCCACAAGCCTTAACCGATGGTAGGAAGACATTATTTTTCCATGCTCGGTTAACATTGTTGTAAGATTAGATGATTGTGGTAACATTATGGAAAGAGGATGTTGAACACTCGGAAAAAAACTTTTGTGATGACCCCTTTATTTCTCTATCGCAGGGCATCTTAACTTTCTTCTGATAACATATGAAGGAATTCTGTTGTATCTTTCTATTGCGTTTTCTCGACCTGCTTGTCTGGCAAGCTTGTCTGCTAGTTCATTTCCAGGAGTTCCTACACGTGTGTACAGATCCGGAGACCTAGAAGCGACGGAGAGGCTTCGTCCTGCGGTAGCCCTCACAACAGGCCACAGCAGTCCACCCACCCCTCCGCCGCCCCACACCGAACCCCGGGTTATGTACAGTTTGGCCCCCAGTGGACCCCTCTCCCCAGGAACGTCTCTCATACCATACGAGTGTACCTGTTCCGTTATCTGAACATCTCCTATCGGTGTAAATCTCTGTGGGATACTCCTTGAGTTCGAAATTTTCTTTAGAAGTTACTGTACTTGCTGAGTGGGGCTACCGTTTGTAATATAAAAGAGTGTCTGTAGAATGGGCCCTGTGCTCAATTTTTGTAATTTTATATTCTTCAGCTGTTGCCTGTAGTTTAATAATTTAATGTTGGTGTAAGGCCTGTTGGAATGTACAATGCTTCAGTAGATTTCGTCCTGTAAGCCTTAGCAATCTTTATGTTGATCAGGCCCTAGAATCTTCGAATCTTCCTCAGCTATATTTCCTTCTTAGTGCGTGAATCCAAACAGGAGCTGCATATGCCAATATTGGTAGTACTGCGAATTTGTAAACTTTTTCGAATTTTCATTGCTCCTGAACCTATTCCCCATCTACGCCTTGCTGATTTATATAAAGAATGAATAATATTTGTGCATTTTTCAATCATGTAACGTATATGTTCATTAGACACAAATTTTGAATAAAAAATTATACCCAAGTACCCCTTTAACCTTTCAACTTGTTGCAAAACATTCTTGTTTGGAACGATACTAACCGTTGCTTTGTATTTACACCTTGTTCTTGTTATTAGCAATACTTTCGACTTTTGCTAATTAAAACAAATTTTGGTTTTTTTGGGTCCAAGCTGTAATTTTTTCCCTTTTTCTGTTGCAAATATCCTCAGCGGTAGTGACACTATCTGCTTTGTTCAACACGATAAAGTCAGCTGCAGATGCAATCGTTCTTATGTTTGCTGTGTAATCCAAACTAAGCAGAGAATTATACTGTATATTCCAAAAGCTTGGGCCGCAGCACAACCGCTGTGGGTAACCATTATTTAACCTTATTTTCTAATTTGTTCTGTCACTTAAATAGTAGTTTGTTAGGTTATATAAGGTCCTTGGACATTCAAATCCCGGTAGCGCTTTAAGGATGCCTGGCCACCAACCTGCTTCAAAAGCTCCCTGAATGACAAGACTGACCATTATAGCACACTCTTCTTCGCATATGGTTTCCTCTACAAAGTTCTTAACAGCCAACAATGCATCGACTGTCCCTTTCTGTGGAGTAAATCCATACTAATTGCTGCTTTGGAAATAGCTAGAGAAGACATGGTGCATAATTCCTTTAATAACTTTTCCAATACTTTTCCCTCCGTTTACAGAAGGCTAATAGGACGAAATTTGCACACTTTCATCACATTTTCTTTGCCAGTTCTGAGAATGGGAACTATTTTAGCTCTTTTCCAGAATCTCGGAAAGCAACCATTCTGTAGGCAGCTGTTATATAAGGCGGAAAGATAGTTGGGAAAGACGCTGTGCAACCGACGGGGGACCTTACCAGTAACACCATTTTCGCCAGGAGTCTTGTTTTTAGGAAAGTTCATTATTATTTCCTCTTTTTCAGTCTGTGTAAAAGCTACATCACCTACCGTTCAGTGGAGTCGTAGCCTGTGATATCTTAGTAGTTTGTGGTACTCCGTGCGTTGAGTTTGATTGTATTCAGGCACCAAACATTCGAGCGTATAGGTGGCAGTTTAGGTTAAGTCCGTTGTTGTCGTGGTATCACTTTTCCTTAGCGTTGCCTTGGGGGTATTATTTCTGATTTTCCCTGATTCGGTTCGACAGACAGCATTACAAGGGTTATTTGTTTGGTTTCAAGCTGCAGTATTGCTTCCAATGCTGTTTTTTTTCTGTACAGCTCTGTTGGTCCCTTCTTCTCTTTACAACATAGTTATCTTCGTAGCTTCCTCCATTGTTCACTGTCATTTGTCCTTCGATAAGTTCGCTTGAACACGTTGTTTTTTTTTCCATTGCATTTAATTCAGACGTCCTTCTGGGGACAGATTTTCTCTCAGTCGTGTACTTCAGCTGGTTTTGTATTCTGAACGCTTTATTGCATGATGTGTGTAGAACTTCTTCAAACTCTGTGGTAACTGCTTCAGTCTTTGTTTCCGCTTGAATTTTTGTTGCAAAATTCTGGCCTAATTCCTTAAACTTGTGTAAGTCCGTGTTTGGTGAACATTTGTGCGCAGGTTCTTCCAACAAGTACCCATCTCAGTCTTGTATTTGATGTTACCATTAGTGATAACCAGTGTTCTGTCTGCTTTATGCGCTAGTTGCTTCGGACATATCCATGCTAATGCATTGTTCTTGCTCGAACACAGAAGTGACGAACACATAACTCACTCAGTAGCCGTTCCTTTTTTACTCGCACTTAACAATCTCTGTAGGTGCCGATTTTCGTCGAATGCTTTGGTTTTTGTAAGTTGTTTGTCAGTCAACCGTCGCAAAGCTCCAAAATCTTTTGTGTACTGTTTTGCAATCGGAAGTATTATTTTCTGATTTCTCGTCGCTTTCAGGATGGCCTTCAATTGTTTTGAAAACGACGTAATCAGTATGGATATCTTCCGCCAGTGGTACACCTCTCATTGAGGAATATGATGCTGACGAATCACATTCGGATTCCGTATCTGTCATTCATCGATTTGCTGTGTAGCACCAAATTAAAGTCGTGAGTCAGGCTCGATTTGATCTTTAGTATTATATTCGTTAGTCTCCCTTAATTCACGTAAGTCGTTAGTTTCCATAGGAAGACAATGACAGTTTAATTAGACAGAATTTTAGTCTGGTTTTCATTGGCAGAAATATTGTTATTATGGACGATTGACCTGGTGACGGTATCTTTATTAAACTAGAAATCAGATCGACGTCTTTTGGTGTTTCTAGGTGATATTTCTGAAACGGTATGGCCTGAGTCAGTTTATGTTGCTCTTTTCCAAACCGTGTGCAAGGAAGAGGAATTTTATCAGCTACTTCTTGTATTGATGGTGATATTTCTAGTGGTGTAGTACAAGAGTCGGATGTATTTTGCTATTTTTCAGACTTTGTGGGTGGCTGAGTAATTTTTGGAGCTGCTTCTTGTACAGTGTTACGGAGAGCAGTAAATTCGCTTTCATCATTTAGAACAGTCAGTAACTGCGAGCAATGATATGTACAATGATATGTACAACACCTTTGCAATGATGGCATGCAGCGTCATCCATGGTAATATACTGACTGAAATAATTTCATTCACAGGGGACCTATATCGTGGATACTACATTGTTTAAAACGTTGAATATACATTGAGCAGTGCGACGAAATGAGCATGTGAGAGCATCCCTGAACCCTAGAGGCGGTTGGAATATCTCTGTCATAGTGTAAGTCCCCATTTAAACATTTTGCTAACTATTACAGCATTACTAATACATGGGAAATACATGGGAAATACTTTAGAAAAAAACAACTCATGTACTGGCACTTTTAAAACGCCCTACTGGCATCATTGTCTCTTTAGCACCCAAATCACCCTTTCGCGCTAATCGATCTACATTTTCGATAGTTCTTGTAAAAATAAAAATGTTGCCTCCACATATGCCAGACAATGCCTAATGTGATGCCAGAAATAATGTGGGTCGTCTATTACGGTATTGGGAACATTGTCGATGATGACGGCTTTTCCAGGTGAGATCGCATTATCGTTGGAAACAGTAAATTGCTGTTTTGCTGGAGCAGCCGGTGTTTGTCGAGATTATTCAGTCGTGGAAGTTTAAGTAGCGCGCCCATTTCCGGACACCTTCGTAGCTACGGTGTAGCAGACTATAGCGGTTGACTGTAACCGTTTAAGGAGCACGCCGTGCCGACAAAGCTGCCATATTGAACTCATCCGCTGCGCTAAAATGAATTTGCCGACAGTGGCTGTTGTGAATTAGACTTTCACACAATCTAGCTCACGAAAAATTTGAAATTTGATGAACTATTTGAAAGATATTTGCACCAGCAGACAGAAACATTTGCCGGCCGGAGTGGCCGAGTGGTTCTAGGCGCTACAGTTTGGAACCGCTGCGGTCGCAGGTTCGAATCCTGCTTCGGGCATGGATGTGTGTGAATGTCCATAGGTTAGTTAGGTTTAAGTAGTTCTAAGGCCTAGGGGACTGATGACGTCAGAAGTTAAGTCCCATAGTGCTCAGAGCCATTTGAACGATTTGAACCAAAAACATTTGTTTACATTGGATGCTAGTCAAAGATACTCCAAAGAACGACATTATTTGCCAACCTCGGTTTTTACGCGATACGGACTGTTGATGGCATGGCGCGGCAACCTGCAATACTCACGCACCTTGCGACAATTTGTTTTCACCTGATTTAAGTCGAAGCACGTGGTGAGTTGAGATACACTCCTGGAAATGGAAAAAAGAACACATTGACACCGGTGTGTCAGACCCACCATACTTGCTCCGGACACTGCGAGAGGGCTGTACAAGCAATGATCACACGCACGGCACAGCGGACACACCAGGAACCGCGGTGTTGGCCGTCGAATGGCGCTAGCTGCGCAGCATTTGTGCACCGCCGCCGTCAGTGTCAGCCAGTTTGCCGTGGCATACGGAGCTCCATCGCAGTCTTTAACACTGGTAGCATGCCGCGACAGCGTGGACGTGAACCGTATGTGCAGTTGACGGACTTTGAGCGAGGGCGTATAGTGGGCATGCGGGAGGCCGGGTGGACGTACCGCCGAATTGCTCAACACGTGGGACGTGAGGTCTCCACAGTACATCGATGTTGTCGCCAGTGGTCGGCGGAAGGTGCACGTGCCCGTCGACCTGGGACCGGACCGCAGCGACGCACGGATGCACGCCAAGACCGTAGGTTCCTACGCAGTGCCGTAGGGGACCGCACCGCCACTTCCCAGCAAATTAGGGACACTGTTGCTCCTGGGGTATCGGCGAGGACCATTCGCAACCGTCTCCATGAAGCTGGGCTACGGTCCCGCACACCGTTAGGCTGTCTTCCGCTCACGCCCCAACATCGCGCAGCCCGCCTCCAGTGGTGTCGCGACAGGCGTGAATGGAGGGACGAATGGAGACGTGTCGTCTTCAGCGATGAGAGTCGCTTCTGCCTTGGTGCCAATGATGGTCGTATGCGTGTTTGGCGCCGTGCAGGTGAGCGCCACAATCAGGACTGCATACGACCGAGGCACACAGGGCCAACACCTGGCATCATGGTGTGGGGAGCGATCTCCTACACTGGCCGTACACCACTGGTGATCGTCGAGGGGACACTGAATAGTGCACGGTACATCCAAACCGTCATCGAACCCATCGTTCTACCATTCCTAGACCGGCAAGGGAACTTGCTGTTCCAACAGGACAATGCACGTCCGCATGTATCCCGTGCCACCCAACGTGCTCTAGAAGGTGTAAGTCAACTACCCTGGCCAGCAAGATCTCCGGATCTGTCCCCCATTGAGCATGTTTGGGACTGGATGAAGCGTCGTCTCACTCGGTCTGCACGTCCAGCACGAACGCTGGTCCAACTGAGGCGCCAGGTGGAAATGGCATGGCAAGCCGTTCCAAAGGACTACATCCAGCATCTCTACGATCGTCTCCATGGGAGAATAGCAGCCTGCATTGCTGCGAAAGGTGGATATACACTGTACTAGTGCCGACATTGTGCATGCTCTGTTGCCTGTGTCTATGTGCCTGTGGTTCTGTCAGTGTGATCATGTGATGTATCTGACCCCAGGAATGTGTCAATAAAGTTTCCCCTTTCTGGGACAACGAATTCACGGTGTTATTTCAATTTCCAGGAGTGTATTTTGTGTTGTTGCCCAACGAACCTGAACAGTACTTAAGACGACAGGCTGCGTACGTGTAAATGTAAGGAACAGTATAAAGTTATTCGTTCGAGAAAGACGATAAAAAACAAATGCCCCTGCTGTTCATTTCACGAAAACTTATCTTTAAACGAAAGTGTACCTGTTATAATGAAGGAAAGGAAGTCGACGCCCATATTCGTCGATTCCAAGGGGTGCAGGGGAGAAGTCTGCGACTCGCCTTGCGTTTACTGCAGGCCTACCGAACCAGGTCCTTGCTTGAGAAAACAGGGATCCCCAGGATAAGGGATGCTTAAAACAGACCGCCCAGCAGTTTTATGAAGCGTCGCGACAGTCAGACAATCGGCTAGTTTCAAGTCTGGGAAACGAGCGACACAGGCGACCGACCACGATTCAGAAATGACAAACAAAACAGACGGCTGCAATCAAAACACACTGCGAGGGAATAGAGGAACAGTTTAACAAATCTTAACCTGTGCGAAACTGAGAGTTAGGGCTGTCTTTTAGGGAAAGAGAAGGTACTGTCAACTTTCTATACATCATTCCATGCCGCTCAGAGCCGACGAGATATACGCGCCCCGGCTTGAGAAGTGGCACTAAGGTCTTACGAGTTCCAGGGACCATCTACGGTGAAGAGCGAGTTATCACTTCAGAACAACTTTATAATCTCTAACTTCGCGGTTAAATATACACAGACGTTCGATAACATGTAACAAAGTTAAGCACTTTAACGGGTACCTTTTCAATGCATACTGTTTCCTGTGAGCAGCGGATGGAGCGGCAGGTTTGGGAATATGTCGGGCAAGGCAAGCAGCGCGACGTCACAGGCTAGTTGCGGGTTCCGCACTTCTCGTCAGCCCTGATGCTGCCTCAACCTGCCTGCAGAGCCGTGCTTGTTAACCGGCTCTTGTGGGATGAGGAAGGGCGTGCCAGCCAGGCTGGATGTGGTTTTTATGAGGTTTCCAACATCTGACTAGGTAAATACCGGGTTGGTAACCAAGTTCCGCCTTAGTTACATGCCGGCCGCGGTGGTCTCGCGGTTCTAGGCGCGCAGTCCGGAACCGTGCGACTGCTACGGTCGCAGGTTCGAATCCTGCCTCGGGCATGGATGTGTGTGATGTCCTTAGGTTAGTTAGGTTTAAGTAGTTCTAAGTTCTAGGGGACTAATGACCACAGCAGTTGAGTCCCATAGTGCTCAGAGCCATTTGAACCATTCTGAACCTTAGTTACATGATTCACAAACATATAGAAAACTTTCTCACATTTTCAAATAAATCAGACTACACGCAAACTGTTGGCGTCCCACATTGCGTTTTAGAAGTAACACGGTGGCTGCAGGAAGGGAATCCGGCCACCACTTAAATTAACCATGCTAAATTAGTTCATAATCGTGAAGACTTTGGGCACATACGAACAAAGTCAGAAAGAAAGGAAGCGAAAGTCAAGGTTCCATGCTGCTTCTAGCCTATGGGAGATTTCATCATTTATGGTGACTTGACGACTTGTTGCGTGTCAACCTCCCGTCAATTCATGACGAGATGTTGTCAGTGCGTGACGCCTTGGAGAGCGTGCTGGCCGTAATAAAGTTGAATCGCCTTCTGTGTCGAGGGATATCAGGGATATAGGGTCCGGTGTTTTCTCGTTGAAAGATAAAATCGCGAAAACGAAAATAACACACATGCATTGATCTTAATACTTCTGTCCAAATTACTGGCTATGTTGTTGTTGTTGTTGTTGTGGTCTTCAGTCCTGAGACTGGTTTGATGCAGCTCTCCATGCTACTCTATCCTGTGCAAGCTTCTTTAGAATTTGAAAGAGACTATTGCAATCAACATTGTCAAAAGCTTTCTTTAAGTCTAAAACTGCTAGAAACGTAGGTTTGCTTTTCCTCAATCTTTTTTCTAAGATAAGTCTTAAGGTCAGTATTGCCTCACGTGTTCCAATATTTCTACGGAATCCAAACTGATCTTCCCCGAGGCCGGCTTCTACCAGTTTTTCCATTCGTCTGTAAAGAATTCACGTTAGTATTTTACAGCTGTGACTTATTAAACTGATTGTTCGGTAATTTTCACATCTGTCAACACCTGCATTCTTTGGGATTGGAATTACTACATTCTTCTTGAAGTCTGAGGGTATTTCGCCTGTCTCATACATCTTTCTCACTAGATGGTAGAGTTCTGTCAGAACTGGCTCTCCCAAGGCCGTCAGTAGTTCAAATGGAATGTTGTCTACTCCCGGGGCCTTGTTTTGGCTCAGGTCTTGCAGTGCTCTGTCAAACTATTCACGCAGTATCGTATCTCCCATTTCATCTTCATCTACACTTTCTTCCATTTATATAATATTGTCCTCAAGTACATCGCCCCTGTATAGACCCTCTATATACACCTTCCACATTTCTGCTTTCCCTTCTTAGGTTAGCACTGGGTTTCCATCTGAGCTCTTGATTATCATACAATTGGTTCTCTTTTCTCCAAAGGTCTCTTTAATTTTCCTGTAGGCATTATCTATCGTGGCCCTAGTGAGATAAGCCTCTACATCCTTACATTTGTCCTCTACAATCCCTGCTTAGCCATTTTGTATTTCCTAACGATCTCATTTTTTAGACGTTTGTACTCCTTTTTGCCTGCTTCTTTACTGCATTTTTTCCTTTAATCAATTTAATTCAATATTTCTTCTGTTACCCAAAGATTTCTACTAGCCCTTGTCTTTTTACCTACTTGATCGTCTGCCGCCATCACCACTTCATCCCTCAAAGCTACCCATTCTTCTTCTACTGTATTTCTTTCCCCCATTCTTGTCAATTGTTCCCTTATGCTCTCCCTGAAACTCTGTACAACCTCTGGTTTAGTCAGTTTATCCAGGTCCCATCTCCTTAAATTCCCACCTTTTTTCAGTTTCTTCAGTTTTGATCTACAGTTCATAACCAATAGATTGTGGTCAGAGTCCACATCTGATACCTTCTAGTATCTCTAGGATTCTTCCATGTATACAACCTTCATTTATGATTTTTGAACCAAGTGTTAGCTATGATTAAGTTATGCTCTTTGCAAAATTCTAACAGGCGGCTTCCTCTCTCATCTCTTACCCCCAATCCGTATTCACCTACTATGTTTTCTTCTCTCCCTTTTCCTACTCTCGAATTCCAGTCATCCATAACTATTAAATTTTCGTCTCCCTTCGCTACCTGAATAATTTCTTTTATCACATCATACATTTCATCAATTTCTTCATCATCTGCAGAGCTAGTTGGCATATAAACTTGTACTACTGTAGTAGGCATGGGCTTCGTGTCTATTTTGGCAATAATAATGCGTTCACTATGCTATTTGTAGTAGCTTACCTCCACTCCAATTTTTTTATTCATTATTAAACCTACTCTTGCATTACCCCTTTTTGATTTTTTATTTATATCCCTGTATTCACCTGACCAAAGTCTTGTTCCTCCTGCCACCGAACTTCACTAATTCCCACTATATCTAACTTTAACCTATCCATTTCATTTTTTACATTTTCTAACCTAGCTGCCCGATTAAGGGATCTGACATTCCACGCTCCGACCCGTAGAACGCCAGTTTTTTTTCTCCTAATAATGACGTCCTCCTGAGTAGTCCCCACCCAGAAACTATTTTACCTCCGGAATATTTTGCCCAAGAGGACGCCATCATCATTTAACCATACAGTAAAGCTGCATACCCCCGTGAAAAATTGTGGCTGTAGTTCCCCACTGCATTAAGGACACGTAACGTGTATCCACAGGACATGTGACCTGTAATTGAAGAAGTGTCATGATGATCTCTCCATTGGCAAAAGATTCCGGAATACTCCCCTATTCGGATCTCCGGGAGGGGACTGCCAAGGGGGAGGTTACCATGAGGAAAAGGTTGAATAATCAACGGAAGGATAACGTTCTACGAGTCGGGGCGTGGAATGTCAGAAGCTTGAACGTGGTAGGGAAACTAGAAAATCTGAAAAGGGAAATGCCAAGACTCAATCTAGATATAGTAGGGGTCAGTGAAGTGAAGTGGAAGGAAGACAAGGATTTCTGGTCAGATGAGTATCGGGTAATATCAATAGCAGCAGAAAATGGTATAACAGGTGTAGGATTCATTATGAATAGGAAGGTAGGGCAGAGGGTGTGTTACTGTGAACAGTTCAGTGACCGGGTTGTTCTAATCAGCATCGAAAGCAGACCAACACCGACAACGATAGCTCAGTTATACATACCGACATCGCAAGCTGAAGAAGAACAGACAGAGAAAATGTATGAGGATATTGAAAGGGTGATGCAGTATGTAAAGGGGGACGAAAATCTAATAGTCATGGGGGACTGGAATGCAGTTGTAGAGGAAGGAGTAGAAGAAAAGATTGCAGGAGAATATGGGCTTGGGACAAGGAATGAAAGAGGAGAAGGATTAATTGAGTTCTGTAACAAGTTTCAGCTAGTAATAGCGAATACCCTGTTCAAGAATCACAGGAGCAGGAGGTATACTTGGAAAAGGCCGGGAGATACGGGAAGATTTCAATTAGATTACATCATGGTCAGACAGAGATTCCGAAATCAGGTACTGGATTGTAAGGCGTACCCAGGAGCAGATATAGACTCAGATCACAATATAGTAATGATGAAGAGTAGGCTGAAGTTCAAGACATTAGTCAGGAAGAATCAATACGCAAAGAAGTGGGATACGGAAGTACTAAGGAATGACGAGATACGTTTGAAATTCTCTAACGCTATAGATACAGCAATAAGGAATAGCGCAGTAGGCAGTACAGTAGAAGAGGAATGGAAATCTCTAAAAAGGGCCATCACGGAAGTTGGGAAGGAAAACATGGGTACAAAGAAGGTAGCTGCGAAGAAACCATGGGTAACAGAAGAAATACTTCAGTTGATTGATGAAAGGAGGAAGTACAAACATGTTCCGGGAAAATCAGGAATACAGAAATACAAGTCGCTGAGGAATGAAATAAATAGGAAGTGCAGGGAAGCTAAGACGAAATGGCTGCAGGAAAAATGTGAAGACATCGAAAAAGATATGATTGTCGGAAGGACAGACTCAGCATACAGGAGAGTCAAAACAACCTTTGGTGACATTAAAAGCAACGGTGGTAACATTAAGAGTGCAACGGGAATTCCACTGTTAAATGCAGAGTAGAGAGCAGATAGGTGGAAAGAATATATTGAAAGCCTCTATGAGGGTGAAGATTTGTCTGATGTGATAGAAGAAGAAACAGGAGTCGATTTAGAAGAGAGAGGGGATCCAGTATTAGAATCGGAATTTAAAAGAGCTTTGGAACACTTACGGTCAAATAAAGCAGAAGGGATAGATAACATTCCATCAGAATTTCTGAAATCATTGGGGGAAGTGGCACCAAAACGACTGTTCACATTGGTGTGTAGAATATATGAGACAATTCCGAAGACGGCAAGAGCTGACAAATGCGAGAATTATCGCACAATCAGCTTAACAGCTCATGCATCGAGGCTGCTTACAAGAATAATATACAGAAGAATGGAAAAGGAAATTGAGAATGTGCTAGCTAACGATCAGTTTGGCTTTAGGAAAAGTAAAGGGACGAGAGAGGCAATTCTGACGTTACGGCTAATAATGGAAACAAGGCAAAAGAAAAATCAAGACACTTTCATAGGATTTGTCGACCTGGAAAAAGCGTTCGACAATATAAAATGGTGCAAGCTGTTCGAGATTCTGAAAAAAGTAGGGGTAAGCTATAGGGAGAGACGGGTCATATACAATATGTACAACAACCAAGAGGGAATAATAAGAGTGGACGATCAAGAACGAAGTGTTCGTATTAAGAAGGGTGTAAGACAAGGCTGTAGACTTTCGCCCCAACTCTTCGATCTGTACATCGAGGAAGCAATGATGGAAATAAAAGAAAGGTTCAGGAGTGGAATTAAAATACAAGGTGAAAGGATATCTATGATGCGATTCGCTGATGACATTGCTATCCTGAGTGAAAGTGAAGAAGAATTAAATGATCTGCTGAACGGAATGGACAGTCTAATGAGTACACAGTATGGTTTGAGAGTAAATCGGAGAAAGACGAAGGTAATGAGAAGTAGTAGAAATGAGAACAGCGAGAAACTTAACATCAGGATTGATGGTCACGAAGTCAATGAAGTTAAGGAATTCTGCTACCTAGGCAGTAAAATAACCAATGACAGACGGAGCAAGGAGGACATCAAAAGCAGACTCGCTATGGCAAAAAAGGCATTTCTGGCCAAGAGAAGTCTACTAATATCAAATACCAGCCTTAATTTGAGGAAGAAATTTCTGAGGATGTACGTCTGGAGTACAGCATTGTATGGTAGTGAAACATGGACTGTGGGAAAACCGGAACAGAAGAGAATCGAAGCATTTGAGATGTGGTGCTATAGACGAATGTTGAAAATTAGGTGGACTGATAAGGCAAGGAATGAGGAGGTTCTACGCAGAATCGGAGAGGAAAGGAATATGTTGAAAACACTGATAAGGAGAAGGGACAGGATGATAGGACATCTGCTAAGACACGAGGGAATGACTTCCATGGTACTAGAGGGAGCTGTAGAGGGCAAAACTGTAGAGGAAGACAGAAATTGGAATACGTCAAGCACATAATTGAGGACGTAAGTTGCAAGTGCTACTCTGAGATCAAGAGGTTAGCACAGGAAAGGAATTCGTGGCGGGCCGCATCAAACCAGTCAGTAGACTGATGACCAAAAAAAAAAAAGTTTCCCCTTGCTTTCTGCCATTCCCAGTACCAGCACAGCAAGGCTGTTACGGTTACTGTTACAAGGCCAGATCAGTCACTCATCCAGATTGTTGCCCCTGCAACTACTGTTAAGGCTGCTGCTCTTCAGGAACCACACGTTTGTCTGGTCTCTCAACAAATACCCATGCATTGTGGTTGCACCTAAGGTATGGCCATCTGTATCGCTGAGGCACGCAAGCCTCCCCACCAACAGCAAGGTCCGTGGTTCATGGGCGGGGATTACTGGCTATATGAACATGAAATTATAAGCTCCCATCTCCTTGGAGATTATATGGATTAATTAATGATTATTATGTTACAATCGTCTTATTGTAGTTGACCGTGTATATCGAGACATTGTTCATTGTTAAATGCAATGATGTGGTACTAACTGATGGAAACACACTAAGAAGTGGCAAAATTTAATTTATTCCCTTTATCACGCTGCACAACCATAAACACACTATTATTCAAACTGTGTGCCACTGCTATTAAACATAGAGATAAATCCCTCACTACGCAACCGCCTTTGGCTCACACAGCCTACACCTTCTGCAGCCTCTCAACAACTGCTTCTCCTTGCGACTCTCTGCGCCGCTGGGCATTATCGCCCTCCAAAGAACAACAGTCCCCTCAAAAGGTAACCATAGCTCTAGTTTTGTTTTGGTGGGGATGTAAGGGTACTGGTGTGTAGTATCTCTCATATCGAAGGTTATACAATAAAAAATTTAAATTTGAAAATTACGCTAATTGGTATTTCATGTCAAAGTAGTTGCAATCAGTATCTGACCCTGAGAACAAATTACTTTCAAAATATAACTAATGTTAATTAACCTTATCTCCACGCACATAAAACATGATCAGAGAGTATAACAATTTGAAAACTATTTAATGACAGCAAGAACTTTACACATAATTTACTAACTGTCTGTTAATCAGCAAGAAAAATGTAAAAAATGATAAGATAATGTGACTGACACAGTTTCCCATTTGTTGGAGATATCAAGCATATTAGTAAGGGTTACTCTTAATTACACACATGAATCACAGTAAAGAATATAATTGAGACTAAGGAATGGAATCTGAATAAATGAGCCTAGTTTTAAATAACCCGATACAAATGTAAAACCTATATACACAAAAGCATTGACCCTATGCATCTGTCAAAACTACAGTTACAGGCATAAAACATTTTATCAAATAAGTATTGAAATTTGTAGATTGGCACACAGCACACAGACTACTTATACAAGAGTCAGTACATATCTTAAAAGAAATATTTACCATTTACAATCAGGTTGCATTGAATGAATCATTTATAAACAAAAGACATTTTGTTGCCTTGAGCACTTTTCACACCATAAGGAAATATTGGGTACTCTGCTCTGTGGCCCTACCTATAAACTAAGCAGAACTTCACACGATTTCACTAGGGGGAGTGGCATCGTTGCCGCCGAGGACTCACAAACACTGTACGTAACACAGCACTTGTTACTCTGCTTTTATCATTGTCCTATGTGTTGAGCTGGTCGTCACACGCAGTTACGACGTTTGATGCAAGGGAACAGTGACATCGACGCCACCGGAGACAGGAAGATCTAGGAGCTGTTGTTACGCCAACGAAGAATCGCCGCATTCCGCCGTACGGTTCGTCGGCGGATGCCAGTCAGCTGTTCGTGTCGTCAGCCACCTCCTCCTCTCCCAAACCGTAGCGCGCCAGGCGTCGAAGGTCATTGGCAGGCAGGCATGAAAACAATAAAATAACATTATGGCAGTGTGAGGTAACAAAAGACTAACGCGCTGCGCACTTAGCTGTGCACTGTTGCCTGCTTTTTGAAAATCAAAACACACGCTACAAGCGTCGCTCCAATGTCCACTGCTGCGTCTGTTACAGGACATAAGAGAAAGTCACACGATATCAAACACAGAGAATAAAATGCACTCACTGCAGCTACCGACTACAGTCTTCAACATCTCACAATAGCTACCGACTATTGTCTAAAGCTTTGTCCATCAGTAACGTAGCATATTTATAGCTAAACACGGTTCACTAATTGACACCTCCTTGTGATAGTTCAGGACACTTAAACAACTTAATGTTCTCAACATGTTGTAGGCTATGATATTTGCCAGATTTAATCACTTCTACCTCCACTGAATTCGGGTGAACCAGCTTTATAATCTTCAATGATCCTTTGTAATAATGATTGAACTTTTTTTTCTCCTCATTCACACTAGATGACTTCGTGTGTGTCCGAATTAGGATCAGATCTCCAACCTTGTACGTGATAGTTCTCACTATTTTATCGCGGGCTTACTTCCTTTTTTCTGCTTTCTTTGCCATCGTTTCGAGCGCCTATTTGAACCTATCTTCCGGTGTTAGCTCATCCTGCTACGGAAATTTGATATATGCATCGAAAATGCTGTTAGGTTTCTTACCAAACAGAACAGTGCATGGTGGTAATCCTGTCGAATCATAACTCAAACTATTAATGACTGTTTCAAAATCTGCTAATCCTTCGATCCATTTCTTATGCTCTTTCCCACAATGTGCCCGGAATAATCGTCCTAATTCACGCATGATGCGTACAGAAGGGTTTGACGCAGGTCTGTACGATGATATTGCTATATGACGTATTCCTTCTTTCTGTAGAAAATATTTCCAGACGTTTGCACGAAATTGTGGGCCGTTGTCTGACAAAATGCATTCTGGCTTGACTGTGTTGACAAAGTAATCTTCTTTCAGTTTCTTTATTATAATTTTGCTGTTAGCTTTTCGAAATGGGAAGAACGGCACGAATTTTGAAAAGACATCCATTACAACCAGAATTTGCTTAAAATTTCCTTTCGAGCGAGGCAGAGATCCGTATAAATCAAGAGCTGATATTTCTCTGAGTTTCTTGGGTATTATGCTGCGCATAAATCCTTTATGTTGAATAGTAGACACTTTCGTCTTCTGGCAAAGATCGCAGGATTGCAAAATTGATCGAACTTTGCCAGCCATGTTATAAAAAATTACACTTTCTTGCAACTTCAACATACACTTTCGAGGTCCAAAATGAGCATAACTAATGTGTATATACTTAATAAGTTCATCCACTACGTGTCTAGGAATGCACAACTGCCATTTACCTGAGCTCAGATTTGTCCTTCTGTACAACACATTGTCCCGTTTTAAATAATACTGCCGTATCTTGTCACCTCCTTCTGCATTTGGTTCGTCATATTTTTCTTTAATCATTGCGAGGACCTCATCAGCGCCCTGTTCGCTTCTAATATTACGCAGCACTTTCCTGATATAGCGTTCACCTTCCACACCTTTCATAAAATGAATTCGAACGTCCTTTTGTTTCGCTTGAGCAACATTGACAGATTCATGTCCTTCTGACAATCTAGACAGCGCGTCTGGCACAATATTCTGCTGTCCAGGTACATACTGAATTTCAGAGCTATGTTCTTGAAGAGCTAATGCCCAACGAGTTAGTCGGTTGTGCATCAGTTTACAATTTAATAAAAATGAAAGAGCCTTGTGATCGGTAACGACGAGAGTATGTCTTCCGAACAGGTAAAAGCGGAGCTTTTCAAAACACAATTGCAAGTGCTTCCTTCTCGGTCACTGTATATTTTCTTTCCAGCTAGTGAGAGCACGACTTGCAAAGGCGACAGTACGATATTCAATGACTCCGTTAACTTCTACTAACTGATACAATTCTGCACCAAGAGCGTAATCACTTGAACCAGCGCCAAGGTAAAATTTCTCACTCAGGATGATAAACAATCGGTGCTTCACACAGCTGCCGTTTAATTAACTCAAAGGCTTCTTGTTGTGTCTGACCCTATTTCCATATCGTATCTGTCTTTAGCAGATCCGTAAGTGCAGGTGAAGAAAGACTGCTTCCCAGAAGAAACCGACGGTAGAAGTTGCAAAATCCGATAAACTATTTCAGTTTTTTTCTGCATCTCAGTACTGGAAAATTCCTTACTGCTTCCATTTTCTATGGATCGGGTTCTATTTCACGAGAAGGTATAATATGGCCAAGAAAATTGATTTGTTGTTTGGTAAATTCTGATTTATCCAAATTTATTGTTACACCAGCTCGTCGAAATGCTTCGAGTACTTGCTCTTTCCAAGATTCGGTATTAATCAGAATATAGTCTACATATAGCGTGACGTGCTTCAACAGTTCTTCTCCGAGTACATCATCCAATGCACGCATAAAAGCTGCTGATGATATCGGCAAATCGAAAGGCATTTTTTGAAATTGGTATGGTCTTCCGTTATGTAGAAAAGCTTTATACTTTCGACTGTCTTCATTTAACAATAATTGACAGTAACTACCAGTCAGATCAAGACTACTCAAATATTTCACTCTTTTGAACTTTTGCAAAAGACATTCTAAACTTTCAGGTTAATCACGTTGCGGTAGAATAATGCGGTTCATTGCACGAGCGTCAAGAACAATGCGTACTGTACCGTCCCTTTATCCTACAGCGTGTATTGGGTTCGAATATTCACTGTCCGATCTTTCAATTATCTGATTAGCCAACATCCTTTTGATTTCCTTGTTCACTGCTTCTCTCTTCCCTAAACGTATTGCATACGATTTGCTGTGAAATGGTTCATATTCGTTGACTTTAATTTTGCAAACACATCCTTTAATTAATCCAGGTAATTTTGAAAACAGGTCAACTTCGCGCCTCAGCACTTCTACTAATTCCTCTCTTTGTGCTTCCGTCAAGTTCACTGACGTCTGAATCTTGATTCGAATACCAGTCAGAGCGTCTTCATCATGATTCTTCTCTCGCAGAGCAGGATCTTCTTCAGAACCATCATAAGTCGCCAGTTGGAAACGCATTAGCATCATCTTCACGCACGCAGCGCCCTTATTTTCTTCAATAATAAATCCTTTAAACATTATCTTCTTCTCGACATTATTTATTCTCGTCCGCAGACAACCCTTTTCAAATTCAATACTGCACCTCATTTCAGTCAACCAATCGATTCCAAGAACTAATCCAACATTAAGAGATCCAAAAATTAATACGCTATGCTCATACTCGTCTTCATTGATTCTAAACTCCAAATAGAGCTTGACCTTTAATAGGTTTGCTTCTATTACCTACAGCACTGACAATACGTACGCCGTTCACGGGGAATGTTGGAAATGCCACCAGATTATTTTACTGTGAAAACAGATTTTCTGAAATTGCACTCGCTTCGCTCGCTGAGTCCAGTAGTGCGTCCACAATAATTCCGCATACCTCCACGCTTACAAAAGGCATTAAGATGTCTTGATCATTATTTTCATCCTCCCGATACAAATCGTCTTTAATATTATCTACTCGTTCACACTTGTTTGCGGTAATAGGTATATCCGACCCATTTCTTGTAACTTGAGTTTCGAAGCGGGTTGTCTTCGAAACTTGACTCAGTTTACCGGTTCACGTTCCTGTGGATTACGCTCTGGGCTCCTTTCTTGTTCCGGCGATCGTTGTTGTCTTCTGTTTTCTTCATATGTGATCGATCTCAGTACCGATTGTAATTAAATCTGTTCGGTGCGTCATACTCATTTCCTCTTTGTTTTTCGTCCCCTCTTCTATCAAATCTGCTTTGTCTTCCATTAGTCATAAATTATTATTGTCGCGGAGGGCCATTACCACACGAATGACGATCGTCATTATTTCTCGCGCACTGTTCACGTTCATAGTTAAATACATCCATTCTATCGATCATTAGGCAGCTCTGCTTCACGTTCAATTTTGGAGTGAGTGCTAGCTTTTCACGTACCGCGAAAGGTAGCTTCTGTATCAAAATTAACATGAATTCCTCTTCCTTGACCGGATCATCAAGATAGGCATTGTCGTTCCAAAATTTCTGCGTATATTCACGCATTGTTCCATAATGTCTTGCGTAGTTCGGCGGTGTAAGAATCTTTGATTTTACATCCCATTGTTTTTCTCGCGACCAAAATTTACTCAAGAATGCAGATTCAAATTCTTTGTACTGTGAATAATTTTCTGAAACACTGATGCCCCAGATATGTGCTTCGCCTTTCATGTGGCTAATGCAAGTATCAGTTTTCGCACGTTCCGTATAATGTCTTGGAAACACGTGTTTAAAATGGTTAATAAAGGTAACTGCATGGATACCTTATTTCGGGTCGTAATCTTGAAAGTTGCGTACGCTCAAGCCATTATCTAAAATAACGTGAGGTACGTTAACCATACTGTTATCAACTTCGCGAAACGCTGCATTGATTTCCTGACGTATAAGGTCTTTATTGACATTGTTCAAACCATTTTCGGATGACATTACCTTTTGGCGAATTTCGCCTACTTTGGTACTCAGTTCAGTACATTGCGTCTGTACGCCTTGAACTAGCATAACAATTGTTGCTTTGTTGCCTTTACATGTACTCTTAATTTTAAAAATTTCATCGTTTTGAGACTTAACTGTTTCTTGAACTTTGTTAACTATCGTGCTCGATTGTTTACCTTGTTCATTAACTTTTGTGTTAAGATCTTGCATTTTATTTTCAAGTTCTTCATGTTTGATATAACATTCATTCCTTTTGGAGCTCCTGATTAAGTGAATTAGTGAGCACAGTTCGCTAGTTAACCATTTCATTTGATAAAGTCTTTATTTCTTCATTGGCGTTCCTACTTTCCTGTTTGATTTCTCTCAACATCCGCACTATCAATTCGTTAGTGCTGACAATCGTTCCCGTTTGTTGACTACTCACTGGTGTTGAACTAGGAGTCGTTGAATCGAAACTAACTACACCACTATCTTCCATTATTTTAAGTGTGGTGTTCTCAAGTCCCAACTCGCATTCCACATTGAGTAAAGCATTAACTGGTCCCTCCTCATTAATAACTTCACCGTTGTTTTGCGTTGTGTCCGCCATGTTAACAATGTTCACAAAAATCACTGTCTGTTAATAATTAGTTCCAACACTTAATTTAAAAGATCATATTATAAATATCACAGTCTCTAACATAGTTCAGAGGTCCATTCCTAATTTCTCCTGTGCAACGTGGAAAACAATTAGAAACGAATCGCCGCGGTCGCAATTAGCTGTTTCACTCACCGTTTGTTGTGCCGTCTTCTCCGACGATCCGAAGATTGCGAAGGAATCGACGTCCGACGTACGCGTCGCCAAATATAAGCTCCCGTGTCCTTGGAGATCATATGGATTAATTAATGGTTATTATGTTACAATCCTCTTGTTGTAGTTGACCGTGTATATCGAGACTTCGTTCATTGTTAAATGCAGTGGTGTGGTACTAACTGATGGAGACGCATTAAGAACTGGTAACATTTAATTTATTTCCTTTATCACATTGCACAAACATAAACACGCTATTATTCAAACCGTGTGCCACTACTATTAAACATAGAGATAAATCCTTCGCTAAGCAACCGCCTTTGGTTCACACAGCCTATACCTTCCACAGCCTGTCAACAACTGCCTCTGCTTGCGACTCTCTGCGCCACTGGGCATTGTCGGCCTCCAAAGAACCACCACTTACAGATACTACACACCAGTACCCTCACAAAATGAACACGTTGTGTACACAGTGGCATGGCATATCAGATCGAGAGCCCGTGCAGCGATGAAGTATGCAGTCTTGCAGTGCTAATTTCCTTCATAGTCTCCGTACACAGATGTGTCCATCATGATGTCCACAGACCCGGTTGTCGTATAGAAAGACGAGGTAGTACCAGATGGTCACCGTGCTGATAGTCGGTGGTGCTCCAGATAATGCCTCACTGACCGTGTAGATACTTGTCTTGCTGCGACCAACTCTAGGTATGCGGCGTGGCAGTACAATCCTGCACGGTCGACGGGACATTTAGATGGCCCTCGAGATCCTACATGGCGCTGAGGGCGGCTCTCCTAAACCCGACTTTGCATCCTCATGAGACTCGTGTATTCCAGATCAACGCCAGCAGCAGTGTATTGGAACGATGAACTCCTGACCTATCAGGACACGAGCCTGTGGAACTGTGACACTTGCTAGTAGAGTTTCTCCTCCATACACGAGGCACCTTACGATCTTCTCACGAGAAGGCAACGTTCAAATGCGACATTCGAGTGAGAAAGACTTCTTACCTACTTTTTGTGGTTCGCCGAATATGCTTATCATTTGCACATTCAAGTGTGCAGTACATTTTATGACAATTTCAAGTTCCTTTCATGGCGTCTTCTTGTTGTTGCTGTTTTATTGACAAGAATGTGCATACAGAATGACACCCAGCAGGTGCCGCTTTTGTGTCAGTATTGGTAATATGTTTTCTTTTTCACGTGCATTGACTGGCCTTCAGACTGCACCATACAGTCAGCTCATACTCATATAAAATATACATATATTGATAGAACGTACGTAGATGTAAACCAAAATCGTTTAATCTCTAATATGAAATGTTATAGAACACTTCTGTCATTACCATTGTCTGTGGTATGGTGGTCTTACATTTGCGCTAACAGTGAATCTGTGCCTCGCCTGTTCCTAACAAAGCCGTCACGCATTGTGACAGCGAATGACCAAGCTTCACAAGTTATTGAAACGGGATTCTATAAATAAAACTCAGGTGTGTAACCGACAAGTGTGTAACTCACCTGTAAAGGAATTGTATTAAAATATTTTGTTCAACGGACGAAAATTCATTGATCAGTAGAACACTGATGACCTCAAAGGCACAAGCAGTGTAACACGGCAAGGAAGAACTCAACTCGAGCAACCTGTCTGCGTTCCCTAATATACAGATAAGACGTTGCAAGTAACGAGGAAGGGACAATATATCAGCCTCTAACACTGTAAGTCCACTGAATAAAAAATTAGTTACCCTCGGGATAAATGATGTTAAGCAGAGTTTGCAAGTAAAAAACCGAAATGTTTGGTACTTCTAAAAATATGTCCTACGTTGTTCTTCCATTTCCCTACGTAAAATGGTATAAGATTTATTTCTGTACGACACTTGGAGGTATTTTATTTTTACTTTTATTACAACACACTGAATCCACAACCAACTGTGATTTCGCCCTTCATTAAAACACATACAGCACTCAATTTTGGCAACCTGGTTGTTTACAAAATATATGTGGCTTCGCTTGTTTCGTTTTAAAATAGAACACTTTCGTATGGAATCGAGTCTTTGTATGACCTCTGGAACAGTTTGACAGAACCCAAACATTCCTAGTATAGGCAGTCTCTTGAAGAAACGTGTTTAGTGGTAACCAGCATTCTAGAAACGTAGAATGATGAATAAAGTAGTCTGGGTCACATGTTTTCGCGAACTCTCAAGTGAGAGGAAACCAGTTTATTCACTTTTACCGCCTGCCCCTGCATTATGCTAGAAATTCCACAGAGCTGAAGTTTTCGGGAGCATGTTTAAAGAACAAGAATTCTATTCCTATAGCTGTTAAAGAAGCCCTACCTCACCCATACCTGCTCCAGAATTATCTACATGGGCACGCTCACAACAGTAGTTTCTCGGCCCGAATAGGAATTTATACACACATCAAAATAAGTTTTGCATCACCCCAATCACCAGAACTCCTGAAGACAGCCGTTGACTATGGACACTGTATGACAGACAGCCCTTTGACTGTTCAGAGATGTCACTAAATCCGCCCAAAGATGTAAACAACCATGCATGAGCAGTGCCTATTAGACGGAGGGGGTCCGACACCCGATCAGTTCCAGTCATTCCACCAGGATGGAGGTACACGGCTCGTGTTGTCTGTAGTTCAACATTGCCTAGACGGTCAATACCGCTGTTCGATCGCGTCGCCATTGTTAATTTGTGCCAGGAAGGGCTCTCACCAAGGGGAGTGTCCAGGCATCTAAGAGTGAACCAAAGCGATGTTGTTCGGACAGTGAGGAGATACAGAGAGACAGGAACTGTCCATGACATGCATCGCTCAGGCCACCCTAGGGTTACTACTGCAGTGGATGACCGCCACCTACGGATTATGGCTCGGTGGAACCCTGACACCAACGTTACCATGTTGAATAATGCTTTTCTTTCAGCCACAGGATATCGTGTTACAACTGGAACTGTGCTCAATAAACTTCATGACGCTCAACTTCTCTCCCGACGTCTATGGGAGGTCCCTCTTTGCAACCACGGCACCATGCAGCGCGCTAAACATGGACCCAACAACATGGCAAATGGACCGCTCATAATTGACATCACGTTCTCTTCACCAATTAGTGTCGCATGTGCCTTCAAGCAGACAATCGCCAGAGACGTGTTTGGAGGCAACCCAGTCATGCTGAACGCCTCACACACTGTCCGGCGAGTGCAGCAAGGTGGGGGTTCCCTGCTGTTTCGGGGTGGCATTATGTGGGGCCGACGTACACCACTGGTGGTCATCGAAGGCGCCGTAACGGCTCTGCGATACGTGAATTCCATCGCCCGATGGATAGTGCAACCATATCGGCAGCATACTGGCGAGGCATTCGTCTTCATGGACGATCATTCGCGCCCCCATCGTGCACACCTTGTAAATTTCCTTCAGGATAACAACATCGCTCGACTAGAGTGGTCAGCATGTTCTCCAGACATGAGCCCTATCCAACATGCTTGGGACCGTTTGAAAAGGGCTGTTCATGGACGACGTGACCCATCAACCATTCTGAGGAATCCACGCCGAATCGCCGTTGAGGAATGGGACGATCTGGACCAACAGTGCCTTGATGAACTTGTGGATAGTATGCAAACGTGAATCTTGGCATACTGCAAGAGAACGTGCTACTGGGAATTAGAAATACCGATGTCTATAGCAATCTGGGCCACCATCTCTGAAGTTCTCGCTGTATGGTGGTATAACAAGCAATGTGTGGTTTTCATGAGCAATGAAAAGGGCGGGAATTATGTTTGTGTTGATCTCTATTCCAATTTTCTGTACAGGTTCTGGAACTCTCGGAACCGAGGTGATACAAACCTTTTTTTTATGTGTACATTTTAAAATTTGTACACAGAACCATCTCGCTTGTCTAACCACGCCTGTAATGCAGTGTGATATTGTTGCTCTTGAATTGTGCACAACAGCACTCGCAGTCTTGGAGGAGGGGTTAATACGTCAGTCAATCACTTCCGTCATCAGGTAGTTGACATGTTTAGTATACTTTTGTCACGATACCATTTATGTTTGGAACGTTTTAAATATTATGGCAACTAATTTAGTACGTGTCATCCAACGGAAGACGGTGTACGACGGGATGATGACCCTTTCGCAATGTCTTAGGTGAATCTGATTGTTCAGAAACGTGAGTATTTGTTTGACTGCTCAAATGAAGTTACGCTGGATAGAATAGAGGATGAAGAATACGACTTTGTAGACGATAAAGCTATTAACAGTGTTCAGGGTTGCAGAGTTAGTAGCTGTGACGGAAACTGTACCCCTCAAAGAGAATTTGTCGTAGCTATGAACCTTCACCACAAAAGAGATCCAACACTGTTAGTGTTTTGAATGTATTTATGATGATTATCATACATCTCCACGTAAAATTGTGACGAAAAAATATTTATTGAAGAAACATTAGCCTACATAAACCACATCGAACATCACTGTAGTATTTGATTGTGTGGAGAACATAAGACGTAATGAACTGCCGTTTCGATGACACGTCACGACATTCATGACTGGCAGAGATGTGCAGGAAGACTAAGATATTCACCAGTCGGGAGCCCGCTTTGTCGAAGCAGTAAACCACAAAACTGGAAGTGTGGAGTTACAGCGACGCTGCATTTATAACACTGATAAAAATGGATTTCATTATGAACTAACTTCTGGTGCAACACTGTCTAAAAGAACGGAAGATATGAACAGATGCCTTCGTCCAGACTACACACAATACAACACATTGTTATACAACAGTTGCTGGACTTTCAATGAGTACGCACCTAACAAAAAACCTTATATTTGTGTTCCGGAAAGTCTTTCTTCTCGAACGTTAAAAAGGCTACTGAAGACAGTCTCCCACCAAACATACATTTGGAGGCGAGCACATCTGGAAAATACATCAAATCACCATTTAGAATCCTCTTTTGTAAATGTTGGTAATGCCAACGTTCTAAAAAGTCAGAAATGTATAATACTTTGTGATTCTTGGAGTGTACGCAAGGATACAACAATAGCAATCTATTCATTTACAAGTAAAGATACTGAATGATAATCATTCTGCGAAGAACAACAAAATACATATGGCCCTGGGATATATATTTCTTATGGCAGTATAAAATAAATACAGGAAGGAAAACATACCTTATATGAAATCTCTGAAGTGATATCGACACAAAATTAGGAAACAGAATGTTTTCTATTATTCATAACCATCTTACTGCTCCAGTGTATCGGTCTATTCTTCAATATTCCTGGCGAGCAGCAGGGTACAATATTAGCGCATATGTTACTGAATTCATTAATACGATTCAAGTGGTTATTGATTTTGCAGCTTAAGAATGCGATTCTGAGGTTTTTCCAGTTTGTGCTTTCGCCAAATGTGCCTGTTGTGGTTCTTCGTATTGTTTCAAGCTTTTTTTTTTTTTTTTTTTTTTTTTTTTGGGGGGGGGGGGGGGGGGGACCTCGTGTACTTTTTAAAGTGTGATAGTGTGCAAAGAGTATCGAATGTTTCACCATTCTAATAGCAGTGGAACATAAAACTTCCAAATACAATTGGAACACCGTATTCCCGTTAGAGCCGAAAGACTTTCCATGTTGGAGCCCAACATGAGTAACATGATTGGGACAAGAGTGAGCAAGAATACCTTTGTGGAGTTATATAAGCTAATTGGGGAGTCAGCCGTGGCAGGGCGCCCACATACTGTGCCGTCACAGGTGCTGAGTTGGCGTTCGGCACTGCAGGGAACAGACCGAAACGAAAGCGCACGCTTGGTTCTCCACCAGAGGCGTCGACTGTCGCGGGTCAGCTGCGCAGCGTAGCACGCTCAACAAAAGTGGAACATGCAAGCAAATTGCATCACTTAGTCGAAAGATTGCAAACTGCTGCAGCGAGCCACGCACGACTCTTCTGAGAGGGATGATGTGTTAGGAGCATCATGTAGCATCAGTATTCTCTGCACTAAACAGACGTAATGACCTTTTTCCTGCGTGCGACACAATTGTTTCAGACGCTGCGTTCGTACTGCGCATACGGAGAAGTAATTTAAAAGTTTAATTAAAAATGTTTCCATACTAACACTCGTCACTTCCTGTCTGTATAGCGTTACTCCACATTTCAATTTCGCGAACGCATTGTTTGTACCAGCTAGTTATAGTCCTCCAAATATAGCGATAGCATTGTCACCGCAAAACGCTATACACTTTTTTTCAGTTTTGTTTTCTTCTAAAGCAGTGACGCGGAACGGACTTATTACGGAGGCAGTTTCATTTGGCAGAAGTTAATTGAAGTTATTTCATTCGATCGCCATTTTTCGCTGTAAAATACTAAGTTAATAATGGAAATATTTTCTCGGTTTTGTGATTACTACCGTCTGCAGCTAAACATAAATGACGAACCTTTGAATTATCATCTCATATTTGTTTGACCCTGTCGGGCGCTAACAATGATTTCACAATTGCTGCTGATTTTGTTCAGCTAAACGTCACACTTCGGAATCATCAAAAAGTTTGGAGCTTAACCTAGAAGTACAGTCCATTGACTTCAAAGATATATATTTAACGGTATGATACCATAATCTAAACTCGATTGCTGTCACTAATTTGCCCCTGTTAATATGAGTTTGAAAAAAAGAACTGTCCATTTCTTTTGAAGTACCTTCAGAGTACACACCTGGTTTATGCTTTACTGTAGCTAAATAATCCATAATATTAATCTGCTCTTCGCCCATGTGCAGTGGAAACATATCAATTACAAATTACACATCCCACTTCATACTCACTTCTCCCTCGTTTTATGAAGAACCATACTTCTGAATATTTTTCTTTGCATGAACATTTCCTTTCGGCATTTTGAGTTCACGAGTAACACGCAAACATTTTAATAACAAATGAACCGCGTTTCGGCTCAGAGAACCACATTGCTGCAAAGCTTAACGGAACTGAAACGAGGGACAGTATTGAGAACTCCGTAAGGGGCTCGGCCAGATTGAACAGTGAATACTGTCGTTATTTAGCTGAACAGATAGAGTTGAAATCTAGATCCACGCAAGAATTTGGAGAAGAAATAGACAGTATGACAACAACTTTTTTTAATCCGAGATTCGGGACAAATATTCCAACCCGAAAGTCTTTTTTGGGACACAGATTTCTTTAATCTGAAACCGAGACTGTCCCAGCAAACCGGGCTATCTGGCAACCCTAGTCACACGGCAATCGGATTTTTTTAATCTCTTCGTTCACTCGGTTCACGCGTATTGATCTTTGCGCGTTACTTTTTTACGCCGTAAATTTCTGGTTGTAGACAGATGGTTCGCGACTGTTGACCGTCTAGTTCCCAGTTTCAAAATCAGTGCACATCACCTTGCATGGAACGATTCGTGTATTTGTTCACAGATAGTCGTACGTAGAAAAAAGTTACTTCTGCCACTCGAAAAGGAATGTAAGTTATTATTATACCTAAATGCTAAACTGAGAAGCTGTGTTTTCCACCTAACGTTTGTCTACATTTCCAGATGTGGACAATTAGCTCAGATTTGCATAAATTTTGTTAATTACTGTGTAACACATTTCCTGAGCCGGCCGTAGTGGCCGAGCGGTTCTAGACGCTACAGTCCTTCCTCGTGGATGGATGTGTGTGTTGTCCTCAGGTTAGTTAGGCTTAAGTAGTTCTAAGTTCTGCGGGACTGATGACCTCAGCAGTTAAGTCCCATAGTGTTCAGAGCCATTTGAACCATTTCCTGAACGTCCTCCCTACGTGTATAATGCGTATTTACTAATTTCAGTCTGGTTTTACATAATGGAGTACAGAAATTTCCGTTCTTTCTACACTCCACAGCTCTGCATGAAATATTAACGGATGAGAAACTAGAAGCTCTTCTTAATGACTGCAGTGAGGAAGTATCCGACTAGGAAGATAATGAATTCATGTCTTAGGTTCAAGATTGTCCTGCTGAGTTCTTGAAACTGACTGATAAACAATAAAAACGAAGAGATAATCGTGTCTCTAGCTAAGAGAATAGGAATTCCTTTTACAGTTAATTTCTCTGATAGTGTGGATATAGATAATGTGTAAAATGTGAATACGAAGCAAAGCTGAGATGTGCTGAAACCAGATTTAGAAGCTAAGTCAGACAATGCTGGTTAACTGCCAGAATCTGTTGAGGTAAGAATGCCTCAAAATCCAGGAAACCTGGCTGAAATTCCCAGATAAGACACATGTGCGTCAAATGTGGAATGCATCTATGTATTGTAAAAAATAATTGTTTCGAATCTTATTATAAAACGTGAAGACTTTTGTACTAGCCAATTATTACTTGACAGTTTACTTATTCAAATTATATATATATATATATATATATATATATATATATATATATATATATTGCAAAACTAACTTTTTGAAGAAAGAGGAAAGAAGGCAATACAAAGCAAACACTAGTACATCTTCGCAATAAGTGACACTTGATGTCCACATATGTGGACCTCCATATATGCCTTACTGAATGATCAAAATAATGTGACATTTGCATTTGTGTCATGCATGTTTATTAGTTTAATGGAAAATATGAAAATAAAAATTTCCTATGACTTGTTTTAAAGGTTGATGCTTTTATTTGTAGTACGTGAAGTTCAGAACTCAAATATCAATCTGTCAATGCCAGTTAGATGCAACTCTGATAAATTCTCGAGAAATTCGACATAGAAATTTTCCAGGCGTCTTCAATACCCTGACGTAGGGAATGTTTTTGGACAAGCGTCTTGGTTTTGTCGTGTAATGCTTGCTTGCCTTGTGTTTTTGATTCTCCACCAATGCTATTTCTTCAATAAAAGTGGATGCAGTACGAGCTTATCTGTGAAGTGTAAAACACATAACGATGAAAAAATTGGTAGTTCTAGAGACTGGTAATCACTGTCTCATTTATTCGATTCTCGTTTGAAAATCTTTTCGGTTTTTTCCCTTCACTGTGAATACCTAGATTGAGCAAACGTGAGATTAATAAAATATACGCTTATTAACACATAAGCGATTGTTATTTTTACAAAAAATACGTTTCTCCTTCAAAGACAACACTGGACTTGGGGTACGTTTTGGAAGGTGTCAGGCAACTCTGAGTCACTGCCCTGGCAGGAATCACATTAACTGAAAAGCCTTTCACATGATTACTTGCCCCATGCGCATGAGAAATTGAGTTTGCCAGTCATAAGCTGGACCAATTTGAATCAATTATGCCGTAGTGCGTACAAGGAGATCAAACATCAGAACAGCAGACCTGTCACGAGTAAGACTGACCCAGGCACAGTGAATTGCCCGAGATGAATGAGGACTAAACTGTCGGCACAGCTAACGCTTCATCACAGGCGCCCCCAGTCAAAACCAGTATTACTGTAGTATATACGATATTGCAGTGCCTCTATTATTCTAATTAATATGCAAAATTCCTTTAGACATGACAAAGGAACTTTCACAACCAACTTTCACAGTAACACAGGCACTGCAATATCGTATTTATCTGCAGATAACAAGCAGGCGACTTTCAAGTACAATGTATGACATGTATGGGAATATACACACATCAAAAAAAGCATTGCATAACCCCGATTCCGAGAGTTCCGGAACCTGTACAGAAAACTGGAGATCAACACAAGCATTTCCGCCCTTTATATTGTTCATGAAAACCTTACATGTCATGTTTTACTTCCATACAGAGCGTGACCTTCAGAAGTGGCGGTCCAGATTACTGTACACATCTAATACCGACTAGCACGTCCTCTTGCATTAATGCATGCCTGTATTCGCCGTTGCATACTATCCAGATTGTCCCACTCCTCAAAGGTGATTCCACGTAGATCCTTCAGAGTGGCTGGTGGGTCAAGCGCATAAACAGCCCTTTTCAATTTATCCCAGGCGTGTCCGACAGGGTTATGTTTCCTGAGAACATTCTGGCCGCTCTAGTCGAGCAATGTCGTTATCCTGAAGGAATTCATTCACAAGATGTGCACGATGGGTGCGCATATTGTAGTCCATGAAGACGAATGCCTCGACAACATGCTGCCTGTATGGTTGCACTATCGTTCGGAGGATGGCATTCATGTATCGTACAGCCGTTATGGCGCCTTCCATGACCACTATCGGCGTAAGTCGGCCCCACATAATGCCACCCCAAAACAGTAGGGAACCTCCACCTTGCTGCACTCGCTGGACAGTGTGTCTAAGCAACACCGACTCAAAGGAAGGCTTCAGCGCTTGTTCGTGACGTCACGCCAGGTAGGCACGGCGAACGCCAGGTCTGTTGCAGGCAGAAACGCCTGGGCGCGCTTATCACTATAAATCTCTTATTTTTGGACAAAATGTTTGGTATTGTTTTGGATTCTGCAGTTTTATTTAGATGAAAGATTTTTCTTACTATCGTAAAGCTGCAAATGAAGATCATAGTTCTGTATTACTGAATCCAGTTGAAACAAACGTAGATCAATGTGAGAAGATGCTTTGCCCCATTGCAAGCTTCGGAAGTTTTACATTCAAGTAACTATATTTACTTAATCCATTTCGTTATCAAAACTGAACCCAACCCCCTTATAATGAATTCGTTTCTTTTATTTATTTATTTATTTTCGTCTGACATCGTCACTGAAAATGTGAACTAATTTACATGTGTAAACGTCCAACTGTTGCCAGTCATTAGATTACAGTCGTTTTCAACGAAAGGAATTCTAAACAGGAAACAAAATAGCTTCATACATCGAAAATACGGCTGAGCTTAAACTTTTTTTAAACACTCACATTAGAAAAGATAAATATTCCCCTCTTGCAACTGAAAGGGGAAAGTTTATAGGGTAAAACAATTTTATTTGATAAAACAAATATCTCTCTCTTGCCTCTTCTTCTGTCCCCCACCCCCTCCCCCAACGTGTACAATCGCAAGATATTTCATTAACATTCAGTGCTCCTCACCCCATAGTCAACCAAGATACCTAAAGAAGAGCACCAATATGTTCACAGTTTCTTGTAAAAGCAACCCAGTACAAACGTAACTTCCTCAGATTTACAAATAAGGTAAAGGAGCACGAAGTCTGTTGGTGCTGGACCATGAAGTTGTTTTTGTATGTCAATCCTTAAAACAGATGGAAATTTAAGTTCAGAAGTACACTATTTGTTAAGAAGTGTAATGCACAATTAATTGATTGCAGAAATCTCTCAGAACAATGTGTGTCGGTCAATTGCTGCCAATAGTTTCACATTTTCCTGTGTCAAAGAGACACCACCAAGATGAGTATAATATAGATAGTCCCAGGTGCTAACACTTTGTACACATTTAAATTTTTTACATACAACTCTTTCACTATTAAGAAAGACTAGCTATGAAACCCACTATGCATGTAACATAACACATTTTCAGATCCCTCAGTGATAAAAGGAATGTAGAATATACACTGACTGTGCAAAAAATTAAAAATTAACCGACATTCAAGCACAGCAGTATATGCTTTGCTAAGAAGTGTGTTGAATTATGGATTTCACCGGTTGTACAAGTCACTCGATACAAGATGTGCTGCTCACTTACCAACTCAAGTGTCATGTTTTCTTGTTAAGAGGAAAAACACACTACCATTATGAATGTAATGGAAAAGAAAACAATCTTATGTAATAACACTTCAGAATGTACACAATAAAAAATAAATTTTCACATCTTGCAGTGTAATGAAGAAACTTTATAAGCCAACACAATTTTAAGAAATAAAGTACATATCTTTGTGTCTTTCTTCCTTCCTTCTGCTGCAATGTGTACAGAGACAAGAAATTTCATTTCATTAACTTCCAAAGCTCCAAATACCATAGATCAACCAAAAAGCTTTCAGAAGAGCCCAATTGTGATCATAGTGTGATGCAGAAGCAACACAGTGTACACTAACTTTCTTATAAAATGTATTAATAATGTATCAACAGCAACAACTCTGTTGGTGTCGGACTAATGAAATTTAAGCATGGCAATATGTGCTTTGACAAGGGATTTAATGAATTACATACTGTACTGCTTGTGTAAGTCACTTGAACACTATGTGTTGAAAACTTACGGTGTAGTACAGCATAAATTTCATTTTCCTATCAGGGATGACCATAATCATTACTGTAAAACAGAAGCAGAAATTTGTTTGTCCTAGTACTTCAAATAAATTTCAACTTTTGACCTACTACTCTTTTACCAATATTTAACATAATCTTCTATCCATGTATGACATTTTCAGTGTCCTGAGTGGTAAGAGTTTAGAAAAAAAAGTAAATGCCATTTCCTTTTGTTTTAATAATAATAACACAATTACAATTACATTCATATGGGTCATTCCATGTTAAAGAGACTTTGTGACAAAAAAAATTGAAATGACAATATTACAAATATAACCTTAAAGTGCCAAGTTAAAAGTACATTTGTTCATTGTAAAATAATCATGAATATGAAAAAATGAAATTTCTACCTTCACTAAGTGTTTAAAGTGCACTACTCTATGGCACCACAGAGAGGTATGTTTTATGCTATTTCGAGATGAGTATGAGTTGTGTTGTCTATGGCTGATTGTTCTATTGTTGCAAAAAAATATTGAAGTCAACATTGTTATAGCTCATAATAATTCTTTTTGTTGAGGTAAGCTAATTGGATTTCTTTATTTTATTAGTTTTATAATATATATGCAGCTTCTAACACCCATAACAAAAAAGATACGAAAGTTTAATATCTAATCTAGTAAATTTGTTCTGTACAATACCTTTCTGTAAAAATGAGGTTATGCACACGTTTTTTCAATATCATATCATTACGTGGCATTTTGAAATCTTATTTAACACTCTTAGAGCTGTTACCGGTGTTACTAATTTTTGTTTCGGTTGTTACTTAAAACATGCGTAACACCCGTAACTTGAATTGGAAGGTTTAATGCCACCTTCATCTTTAGTAGGCGTGGGCCCTATATTTAAATTATAACCAAAGGGTATTATTATGAATGAAAAAAGTTTTTTTAACTATGTTTATTACATATGAAAACAGTTTTAAGCATGAAAACTAAAATTTTTACTCCTCTGCATACATTTGTTTAAGCACTACACCTAAATTATAAAAGTTAATTAGGGCATTAACATGACTCAGCTGACGTTCTCCTAAAAAGTTAATTAAGCCCAAAATTCTTTTGATTACATATAGTTTATGTTTTCCATTCTAACTTTTCCAAGAACAACAATATTGCTAACCCAAGTTTTAAATTTTATATAGGCCCAGTAATCTGCTTATTGAGGCAAATTCTAGTCATTCATAAGAGCCTATGTTTAACAATGTCTTTTACTTTTATCTCTCTGCACAGTGTTATGTTTATACATTAATAGGCCTACATTATCAGGATTTCTAATCTCTCTTCAAATGGACTTTGCAGAGAATTATGCTTTACTTTCACAAGATGAGGTACAGAGTGCACACTACACAAGTAACTATTTGCACTTTCTGGATTTGGTTTGCAAACCATGAAGTCAGATCCTATGCAGTCATCAGTAACGACCTTTCACACAGAATATATTCTGTGTGGACTTTTCTTAAAACTGTTATAACAGATATTAAAAAAGCGTTTCCTAAAGTTAAAAGAGTTCAAAAATAAATATACTTTGTCCAATCTATGTTATTTTGAGAGAGACTTTGGATTGACAGTTGAGTGGAATCTTTTTGCCAGTTCACATGGTAAAGGAGCCATGGATGACATTGGAGGTGCACTGAAGAGAAGTGTGTGGACAGCTGTTAGATCTAGGAAATTTATTATTAACAACCCAATTGACTTTTATGACTACACTCTGAAGAATTTTTCTAAAAGTAAGGCACTATGTGTTGGTAAGATAGCAGTGGAGCATAACATTCCTATTTTGGATGAAAGGTGGAAAAATTTACAAGCGATTCCTCAAAATCCAGGGCTGCCATCACTTTCAGCCTTATAACACAACTGATTTGCTGGTTTCAAAAACAGGAGAGTCATTAATGACAAGGGTGTCAGTATTTATTACTGAGGAGGCCAAAGTTAAAACATTACATGCAAAAAGATGCATAAACTTCTATGAAGTGTGCAGTTCTGATGATTCTGATCAGGAGACTGTTTCACTATCTGAATCACAAGACAATATTGGAAGTGCTTGTGAGTTAAGCCTAACTAATAAAATTGAAAAGTCTGATTTAAAATTTGGGTTATTTGTCTTGGTTGACATTCCAAGTGACAAAAAGAAGCCAACCCTATCCAAAATTCAATACCGTTACTTGGGAATCTGCCAGAGTGATGAAGAGGAGGTTGTGAAAATACTGTTTCTGAAGTCAGTAGGAAAAAGTAAAACACTTTTTAAACTAGATGAAACTGATGTTTGTTTTGTGAAATTCAGTCAAGTACCATCTAAGATAACAACACCAGAAATCAAACAACAAGGTTACCGTTTGTACTATGAGTTCAATTTTGAGTTGGATATTGCTGAAAAAGATTATTAAATGAAGTTTTTAAACCTATCAATAATAAGAAAACATTTTTGTTTTAAAATGACTAGGCCTACAAAATGAGGTAAATGTTAGGTAAGTAAGGATATCTTGGCCTAGTTGTACTACAAAACTGTAACAAAATTTTTTGTGTAATAAATAGCGTTATCCTTCAAATATGTTTTCTTAAGTACATACTTTTATTCCAAATAGACTACAATACCAATTTCCTTATATATATATATATATATATATATATATATATATATATACACACACACACTGAGTTATGATGTCCAAAAAAATAAAAATTTATATTTCAAAATAAAATTTGGGGCAATACCTCTTAACAGTTGTTTTACAAGAATAAAAGTTTCATCAAGTATGCAGAAATTAGAGAATTCCCTAACTCATAACAGGGGCCAGGTCTACTTTTGGTAACACCTGTAACACTAATTTTTTGACTGATAACCAGGAGAACAATAAAACAATTCCAGTATCAACATTTCTAACATGAAATATAATGTAAGCCTTAAAAGTTTTCAATATTAAATTCAATAAATATTTTTCATTACATTATTTTTCCTGATTTTAAGGTGTGTCCATGAAACACCCGTAATTATGGAATTGCCCATATATTTCTTAACTTAATGTCTGTACTTTCCTCTTCTTTTTAGCATTACTACATTCATTAAATTTTTTCACATAATCATTGAGGAGAATATTTGTAGAAACAAGTAACAGCTCACTTAGTACTCTATCTTTACAGTGTCCTTTTTTACAAGTGAAGTGTGGTAGGAAGAAACCTAATGTGTTTACCCTGCTAGTTGTCAAATGAATTACAAGCTCTCTCTGATTGCTGTGTCTCAGGAATGCTGTCTCCCTGCTACTTTCAATTAGCTTCTGTACTGTTATGTAGTTGTACATGACAGCATTCACCACATCCAAGTGTGGGTACAGCAGGCCTCCCCTGTCCATAGCTGCTATTAAAGTATTATTACAAGCACTGTTTTCAGGCAATGCTCCCCTGTCCAAAACCATGACTGAAGCACAAAATTCACACTTAAGTCTCTTCAGAGCAATCCGAGTACAATATCCAGATAAATATGTAAGAAGATTAAGCAGTTTCTCCACCTCCTTCACATCTGTAGGTGAATATTCAATGTGAATTGTGTCACTAACAGTAGATATCGATGATCCAGTAGTGGTTTCCAGATCAACTGGAAATGTAGGGAGATTTTGTTCATCAGTATCTGTAAGAGAAACAGTTATATTCCCAAAGAAACTGGATTGCAATGGAAGGAGGTGTTGAAGTCTTATCTTACATTCAGTTTCAAAGACTTGTCTCAGTGATACTAAGTATTGTGAACCTGCATATGTTCTGTAATTGCCAAACCTTGCCTCAAGAGCATCTGTCTGTATTTTACCTGGCAAAAGGTACTTGAAGCCAAGTTCATTAATACAGTACTTGGCCATTTCAATTAGACTATGAGTGGTGTTTGATAGTGCCCAGTGGGTGTCTCGTGTAAGGCAGTTGTACTTTAACCCCATCTGGTCCCAAACATCTAGCCAGTTCAAAAATTTATGCAGAAACAAAAAATTATCCTCATCTCCTGTCACAGTCAGTGGATGCTTAAGTGAATTTTTCAAACGTTCACCTTTGTATTTTGTTTGTACATTCACCACTGACCACCAGTTTTCAATTAAAGTAATAAAATCTGCAGTACTCTGATATTCATAAAGGTTGTGTTCCTCACCTAAAGTGAGAAGCCCCTGTACAACATATGGATTGAGAATATTTAATGCATATTTTACATTCTGCCTTTCAAAATTTGATGGACAGAGAGATTTCATACACAAGCCATAGGAGTACTTAATGATTGTTTTACTTTCCAAGGCATGGAGTTTCTTCAGAGTAGAAAATGAAGCAATTTTTAATGCCAAAGTTTTGTCAATGTTTTCAAAATTGGAATATGTGAGGACCTGTTGGGCATCTTTCTGGTTGATCCAATTGTTCTGAATGCATTTCAACACATGCACACTATCAATGATAAAAAATAATGGTGAACGAGGGTCTGAAGGATGGGGATAAACCACACTCTTTTTTGGTGGTGTTGAGAAATATGCCATACATTTTCTGTTTATGGAATTGTTATCAGTCACAACACAAATCACTTTGAAACCAATACTGTGCAAGCCTGTTATAACATTTTTGACATATGTAAAAAGATCACATGCCTGAAGAGTGTTTACAGGAAGAATATGTACAACTTCTTTAAATGAAGACAAAAGGCTCTGGATCATGAAAACATATACAGAGCTAGCTGCAGTGGTTCCATTGAATGCAGTTCCTAAAATATTGCCTCCCTTATAGTCCAAGTATGGTTTGATGTGCATCTCATCTATCATTAATGAGACAACATGGTCCTCTGTCTTTAAATAACTAAACTTCTGTTTAACATAAGCAAGAAAGTTAACTTCCACCTGTTCCTTCTGAGGGCTTGCACCAAACTTTAAACATATCTTCTGAAGTGTACGAGGATGTGGCACAGACATATAATGAGACTTTCTCATAAACCTATATGCATGTGGGGAAATTGAAAATAATATGGCACAAAAAACAATAAATTCAGGAGAATACCTCAAGCGTTCTTGGGCTACAGGCAACAGCCTAACTTGTTCCATTAGAAATTCTATATTTCTCTCTTTTCCTTCTGTAACTTTACTAACGTTTTGCAACACATCACAGATTATATTAATGTCGTCCTGTGTACTTTGAACATTGGCACTTTTGGACAGTAGTAGTTCCAAAATATTATTCACTTGACCAGTATCCTGAATCTTTTTCGGAAAAATGTGACTCCCTACAGTTTTTAAGGCTGTTTTTTCTTTAAAAACATTTATCTCTAAATCACATGTTATACAAGCGGACACTGATAAAAATGGCACAAAATTTGAAGTGTCAATAAAAGCAAATAACACACATTCCTTTTTCTTAACCACAGTCCAACATTCACTAAATGTTTCCCGTTCCAAACAGTCCATAAGTTCGCTAAATGTTGTGAATCTTCTCCTTTCCTCAAACATTTTATATGTACACAAGGATTCAGATATTGCAGCAGACACAGCGCTGTTGTCCAATCTTATTCTTCTTGCCTCTGGGTCTTCTCGTTTATTCTGTACCACTGTCAGCTATTGAGGACAGTTGGGAAAAATTGATGGCACAGATTGAGCTCTAAGTCGCGGTGTGTAGAGTGGAGCCACTATTTTCCGTCCAGTTGTCTCGTCAAAGCACTCTGTATGTTTCAGAACATCCTCTTTTGGAAAGTGTAGTTCACATACCTGAAAATAATTTCGAAAATAATGACTGAAGTTGAAGACTAATTCGATTGTGTTAGAGCTCATACACATCGTACAATTCTTTGCTACAACCTGACTTGTCACAACACAGCTAACTGTATGATCTTTACTCTGAAAAGCAGTATTTGCCTCCATGCAGGTCAACTAAATCGTGCCTTCGAGTAAATAAAAAATAATGTAGAAAACGCTATTTCGTCTATTCAAGTGTGAATACTAGTTGCTGAACTGACCGGTCAAAATTCGTTTACTACGTAAGACTAAAGACACAAAACCAGTAGTGGTGCCTGGGTACAATATCGTACAGGTCCTCAAAAGGTATAAATAAAGAATATAGAACTATAAAAACTGATATCATGGAACGCTATCGGATTTACTTACTTTGGAATACTTGGTTGGTGAAAATGCATCCCTGTGAATGTCGGCAATCCACTTACGACGAAGGTTTTCGTCGTTAGGAAACGAAAACACGTGGACCTTAGGTCCATTTGGATAATTCCCGTTACAGCGAGGAACACAGCACTTGTACACCATGGTGAAAACTCTTACTATAACTGCTGTAGTGGAAAACACACAATAAGTTACACAAAAGGAACGGCACTGCACAGCTAACACTCACGATCGTACGCCATGTGGCTTGCCTACCCTTTGTGACGTCACTAACGACTGATGACGTAGCGCCTAGGCCTTCCTTTGAGTCGGTGTTGGTCTAAGGCGTTCATCAAGTTCTCCGACGCTTGTCTAGTTGAAGACACTTATGACACTCATCGATGAAGAGAACGTGATGCCAATCCTGAGCGGTCTATTCGGCTTGTTGTTGGGCCCATTTGTACCGCGCTGCATGGTGTCGTGGTTGCGAAGAAGGACCTCGCCACGGACGTCAAGAGTGAAGTTGCGCATCATGCAGCCTATTGCGCTCAGATTGAGTCGTAACAAGACGTCCTGTGGCTGCACGAATAACATTACTCAACATGTTGTCGTTGCTGTCAGTGTTCCACCGAGCCATAATCCGTAGGTAGCGGTCATCCACTGCAGTAGTAGCCCTTGGCCGGCCTCAGCGAGGCATGTCATGGACAGTTCCAGTCGCTCTGTATCCCCTCCATGTCCGAACAACATCACTTTGGTTCACTCTGAGATGCTTGGTCACTTGTTTAAAGCCCTTCCTGGCACAAGTTAAGAATGCGGACATGATCGAACCGCGGTATTGACCGTCTAGGCGTGGTTGAATTACCGTCAACACGAGCCGTGTACCTCTTTCCTGGTGGAATGACTGGAACTGATCAACTGTCGAACCCCCTCTGTCTAATAGGCGGTGCTCATGCATGGTTGTTACATCTTTGTGCGCGTTTAGTGACACCCCTGAAAAGTCAAAGGGGCTGCCTGTGATACAATATCCACAGGCAACGTCTATCTTCAGGGGTTCTGGGAACCCGGGAGATGCAAAACTTTTTTGGATGTGTGTACATACTGAATGTCAAGTACAGGTCGTAGACGCATGGTTGGTGACATATGGAAGTTTGGAGGTGTGCACACATAGTCAAATAGTAAGGGGGCCCCTCGCGATAAGCAGGAAATCCAGATTCGCGTCACAGTACGACACTAATTTTCACTGTCGTCATTCCATTCTACACCTGTTGATAGTCCTTATTCGCAATTGCGAATTATATGATGAGTACTAGAGTAGAGTGACGCTCAGGACAAGTGTCCTAAGTACTCCCTCCTTCACGGACGTTTTCGTGCCTCGCTGATATTCGAGCACACCAGATAAATAAAAAGAAAAAAAGAATGTGTGTGTGTGTGTGTGTGTGTGTGTGTGTGTGTGTGTGTCTGAGAGAGAGAGAGAGGGACAGAGAGAAAAGAGAAAGAGAGAAAAAGAGAGAAGAGAGAGAGAGAGAGAGAGAGAAAGAGAGAAGAGAGAGAGAGAGAAAGATAAAAATAAAAAAGAGTGAGAGAGAGGGTAAAAATTGTAAAGAAATTGAATACCGGTATGTTAGGAAATCTTTCATTAAAATTACATGTTCCACACCATTACAAAATGTCGTATTCATGATCTATGTAACAACTATTAATCTAATCTAGTCTTGTCTAATCTAATCTAATCATATTGCTGACTTGCTGTGAAGAGTCATGAATTACTGAAATTTTCGCCAATGTCAGTAACCAAATCTAAACTTGAAAATCCTATCAAGACTCTTCCATCACTGTCAACTAACCACGAAAGATGTCTGATATATCTCCATTCAGCAGTAACAAAGTGTGTATGCATTTAAAGATGAAGTGAATGATGTGAAATTCTGTGACAGAGATACGAACCCAACACGTAATCGGATTGTTGACTAATTAAAATCAAATGTTACGTATCGGGTGTTTCTTACCAGCTGCTAGGTGTTTGAATCTAAAATAAAGATACAAATTTTTGTGCCTGAGCGACAATCGAACGGCACTCCTATCGTTCTTCTTTATCGTCCACGAATATAGCTTAAGTATCAGTTGCTTACTCATCAACAGTAAGACGTATGAGTGTTTGACCAGAAATTGTTGGCAACACATGAACAGACATTAAAAAGGCACGTTAATTTTCACTAGCAGGCCGGTGTGCACGTCATAGGGCTTGAAATGAAATTATGAATATTTTTGTACTAGAACTACTTCTATAATGATCGAAAGACCTTAAATAATCTTCAAGCACATACGTTACAGCAGCAGTAATGACTGTAATAATCGAATTATCCGGTAACTTCACACTTCACAGTGGATTTTCTCGAACTAAGAAATTTCCTGAATTAGTGAAAATTTCAAAATGGCTTCACATCGAGGCTATGTTGCCTAGAAGAGTCTTTACATCCTGCTGACATGAGAATAGCATAATCTCCGCTTCAGACGCTTGCTTCTTCGTAACCATTCAATAGATTCGCATTTTTTCCACCGTGACTAATTTTGTAAGCTAAGCACATCATCTGTTACAGCACACTCCTGGGGCTGGGAAATGTGGCCACAATGGTCTGGTGAAACGAACTGTCACAAGTGCAATGCGTGGATTCAGACATTTACTTTTAAGAGGCACAAACAGATTTACTTTACCTCTCATAACCTCAAGAGAAAGATCTTATAATCCAGAATCCGCATCAAACATCACGTCCCTTCATTCGCAACTGGGCAGAGCCGGTTTACATTGCGAAATGACATAGGTGGAGGTCATGGTAAACAGAAATACTGTCGCCAGTAAACTTACTTACATTAGAAAATTTTATTTTATTTGATGAACCGATAGTCATTTAAAGGAACAGGGCTCTTATTTTACTTGTACGTGATTGAACTAGAGACTTTGAAAAATTTGGTGCTGGACTGTGATTCGAATTCGTATCTCCTCTTTCGAGGATCTGAATCTCTTGGAAGAGTATAGTTCGATCATTTCGTTCCTTTTTACGAGACTGCAACCTTCTCTAGGCCTCCTTCAAAGGTATGTATGTGAGTCCGATTCCTGTTCCAGTACAAAAATATTCATAACTTCATTTCAAGCCCTATCACGTACACTATGGCCTGCTAGTGAAAATTAACGTGCATTTTTAACGTATGTTCATGTGTTGCCAATAATTTCTGGTCAAACACTCATACATCTTACTGTTGGTGAGTAATCAACTGATACTTAAGCTATATTCGTGGACGATAAAGAAGAACGATAGGAGTGCCGTTCGATTGTCGCTCAGGCACAAAAGTTTGTATCCTTATTTTAGATTCAAACACCTAGCAGCTGGTAAGAAAAACCGATACGTAGCATTTGATTTTACTTAGTTAACAATCCGATTACGTGTTGGGTTCGTATCTCTGTCACAGAACTTCACATCATGCACTTCATCTTTAAATGCAAACACACTTTGTTACTGCTGAATGGAGATATGTCAGACATCTTCCGTGGTTAGTTAACAGTGATGAAAGGGACTTGATTGGAGTCCCGGTTTTTTTTAAAAACTGTCATCTTTTATTTTCAAGTATAGATTTGGTTACTGACATTGGCGAAAATTTCGGTAATTCATGAGTCCTCACAGCTAGTCAGCAATATGATTAGATTAGATTAGATTAATACTTGTTACATAGATCATGAATACGACATTTCGTAATGATGTGGAATATGTAATTTTAATGAAATATTTCCTTACATACCGGTATTCAATTTCTTTACAACAATTTTTACCCTCTCTCTCACACTTTTTTATGTTTATCTCTCTCTCTCTCTCTCTCTCTCTCTCTCACACACACACACACACACACACACACACTTTCTTTTTTTATTTTTATTTGTTTCGTGTGCTCGAATATCAGCGAGCACGATAACGTCCGTGAATGAGTTTCTTAGTTTTTAATTACAGTTACGAAAGAAGTATAAAAACAACTATGAGAGTTCCTTATTTATGATGCTTAGTTTGCAGTCAGTTCTGAGTATTATTAGTAACTACGGTCCAGTCTCTAAACCTAGTTACAGAAATGCGAATCAGACGCATTACGTATTCCAGGCCGTAGCAGCCGCGTCTTTGAGACACGAACTATGGTCACTTCCCTGCCCGCTGTAGGATCACATCAGTTCGTCTTCTTCCTGCTGTTACTGTAACTGAGATTTGGCAACAAGGCAAGGTATATTTGGTAACCTTGTGATCGACGAATTACTTCCTGGTGTGCACGGAATTAAGCCTCAAAGTTCACTTGATTTTCCCTGTCATTTCGATTGAATCATCTGAGTTATTATGGCTTGAGGTGTAACAAAAGATTGTAAATTTACGGTTTTCAGCCCAGGAAAGCCATTTCACGTGGAAACCGCAACTAATATCGTCCTTTAAATAGCGGTTTACGAGTTTTAGTCACTATTGGATTTGTAAGAGGAAGGCAAAACACATACCTCTTCGCTAGATCTGTGGGGACGTGCTGACCTGTGAAACAGCATTTGCGGTTCCAGTCTCGCTGATTAGGATTTTTTTATCCCTTCTCTGAAAGAGCTATATGAAGTCAGATCAAACATCGATAAGGAAATCTCAAGAAAATACTTTCAGCTCATATTACAATGGTGGAAAACTTACAATGCTGCACAACAAGTAACGCTTCTTTCTGCTGCTGAGAAGCAAATTTTGGATTTCTAGGAATACATAACATTATCTATGAAATGCCACATTTGCATACCTGTTGAGTATGACACAGCATACCAATTAAACACAGACCCAATCGAAACCTAAGTGAGTAGTATTTTACTAATTCGTGCCGATAGAAGCACGCTTGTGTTCAGATACTCAGTTTTATTAAAAAAGACTTTCGTCGTAAGGTTATCGTGGGTAGTTTTATTTCATTTCTTATGATAAAGTGCACAATTTTCGTAAGGCTTCTTTTAGTGTTGTTAAAACAATACTAAACACGAGAGAGAAATTAATTATCAACGATATATGCGAATTCTCTCGTATTATCTATAACAGTCTGACAATGCACGTGGAGTTTCTTGATTACATGCATGTAGAAAACTTGTTCTGAGTTAAAGCAGTCAAACAAGGTTTGAAGAAGAATAAAATGCCACTACCAGACGACAGATAATGTAGAAAATACTTTTCTGACTATTTTTGCACTATGTGCTCGTCCCATACATAATACAAATGCTTCGAGATGCATCTGCTGCCTGGCCGTCTATTAAACCTGAAAAGAACAAAATGTTGCAGAAGTTAGCCCTTCTTCCACATGCGGCTATTTTAGGTTGATAAGTGAAGGGAATTATGTTCAAAGTTCCATGAAATTGATAACTTCAAAAGACAGCAGAATTGCGTTTTAAAAATGTAGCAGCGAATGTTATAGAACTCGCGACGTCTTATCTACAGTGCGCGACGCTTACCATTACGCTAGTAGCTGTCATGTAGGTACACCCTGTCCAGAAGTCAAGAACAGTTCCTCCAGAACTTGTGCCTTCCACAGTGCTGTGAGATAATGCATATGGCCGGATCTAGACTTCTGAGAGACAGACAGTTACAGCTTTACTTTTGCACTGCACGACGTTTTCAACAAACAGATAACGCAATAGGGTAGCTCAAATGGAAAGGAACACTTCCTACTTAAATTTCTGCATCCTACACTGTTGGCAGGTCTGTGTAGGTGGCAGTTACGTGATTTTATTTCGGTGATTACAAAATAGAGTCGAATGTATGCACTGGGTCGCTGAGGCAGCTAGTTCGTGGCGATTCGGTCAACCAAGTAAATGAATGTACTGAACATGCTGCAAACCACCACATGGAGCCTGTGTGTCAGAATTCTCATCTAGTGTGCCGCAACGGTGTTATGATAGAAAAATGAGTCTCAGAGGAGAACATTTGGTGGTCTGTTCGATTGATGATAGGTTGGTATGATGGGTTCGATTCCAGCTTCTGCCGATGATTTTTAATAGGGAAAGACAGATTCTATTCTCTTCTGGCTACGCCAACTTAAGACAGTATAATGGTATTGTGGTCTGAAATTCACATTGAACATGATATTCCTTCTCTACCAAGTAGACGTTACGCTGAACCACAATAAAGTCGGGAGTGGCGAAATGTGGTCACTCAATCACCTGTAACCTTTCTTATACTAGTTATTTATTTCTAGTGACGAAACAAACGCTATGTAGGGTCACAGGACACTTATTCCATCTTTTATTTGAGCTTCTGTATGTCGATAAAATTGGTTCTGAGCTTGGAATGCAACTCAGACCACCCTTAACGCGGAATTTGATGCCTTGGCGACAATACAGCTCGACTACAATTTGTTGTTTGTTCAAAACTGCAGATGCCTCAACATCTCCACATATTGCGCGTGAATGGGTTCGAATCCTGGCCCGGCACTGAAGTTTTCATTATGTATTATCAAGCTCTGGCATGAGAACACCTATCTGCTGGTGGATAATAATTTTGATCTTTACTGCATTATCATTCGTTGTCATCACTAACGATATCTGACGTTTTTGACTCCCAGTGAGACACAGAACTACTTGAGAGATCACTGTAAGTTCAAGGATGTTATTCCGAGCTGCTGGTGGAGAAAAATTCGGTAGCTGACTTCTCTTTGTGCGTAGTCAACAACGATATGTGTGGGGTTCGATTCCCAGTCAGCACTGAACTCTTCGTCATATTATTTCTAGTTCACACATGTTCACATGTCGCTGCTGGTGTAACAAACCCATATTTAACGTTCGTTTTCTCTAGAATATAACAGCGATAGTTGCCGGGTTGGAGTCCTGAGAAGGATAAGATTAATGTTTCGTCTCGTCGTTTCAGTTAAAACATCTAGCTACTGCCGAGAAAATCCGATATGTCACAGTTGATTGTGCTTCGACCACACTCCGATTAGGTTCTGGGTTCGAATCCCTGTCCAACACAAAGCTTTACTTCACAGCATTTCAAGTAAGTTACTTGTGAAGAAGCAATACTTAACGTCTCTCGTAGTTCGTTAACAGGGACAATAGTTGCTGGGTAGGAATTCGCTTCCGTTAAAAATGTTTACGTTATGTAATTTAAAGTTGATATTCGCTATCCGATACTGTCTAAAATCGAGGTATATCATTTCTGTATGCCTAGTCAGGAATGACTGTTAGTTTCCGTCAGTCATTAAATCTTTGTCTGCATGACCTGTGTTTGAATCCATATGCAGAACGAGACGGTTCGTCGCGACATTTGAAGTTCATACATATTCTCAACTAGCTGCTAGTGAATAACTTAAATTTTTAACGTCATTTTGTGTTAAATAACAATTACGGTATGTTACTTTGAAGAGGAAATCATGAATACGATGAACTTACAACGTGCATTACCTATATGACGTAATAATGAGTGTGGTAACATTTCAGGTATGGGATTTATTGCAATAAATGTGAGCTTACAAGCCTTAAGGACAGTCTTATCTGTGATAAGGTGTTCCCTGATATTTGTAGTTCCGTGGTATTACTTTACATCTCTAGTTCTTGCGATAAAGAGCAGAGTTTTCTAGTGGTGACTTGTTGGAACCATTTTCATTAGTCAAACAACTGTACCAAGGAGCGATTAGAGGACGTGCTAGACAGCTGCTTTATGCGGGTTGCATGCGAATCAGGCGAAATGCAATTCAGGTAGTTCGGATACTTTTGAGCATGACTGTACACTATTACATGAGTGCCTGCTCATGCTGGTAACTTCCTGTCGTCTCACAAACACGATGTTCTGGGAGAAAATTCAGCATTAAATTGTTCTCTTGCACATGGAGAATAGTGATAGAGTGACACATCCTCTCTCATTCTCATTTTAATTACCTATAACACACAGAAAGCCTGTTTCAATGGAAATATAATTTCTCAATTATCGATATTTTTCTATAAATGATTGTTAATAATGATTGTTTAAATTACTAGCAGGACTTTGCAAATAAATTGTTTTCATCTCTATGTATCTTACGCTTCACGGGAAGTTCAGAGAACATGCTCCTTTGTTTAATAGTTTTCTACAGTGAGGGTTCAATGTGAGACTGCATTTGTGGCACACAAGCATTTTAGCACAGAGCCACACAGAACAGTTGTCAGTTTTACTGAGTACGTTGGCAAACTGATACTTAAGTTCCGAACGTCGCATACTATAAATATGAAAAATACAACCGTCTGATTGATGATTGGTGTCCTTTTCTGTTCTTTTCCCTCGTAAGTGTTGAGGGCATGTATAAGTCTCGTGCGGTGTCGTTGCTGTAGTACTTCTTCTGTATTTGGTTGTCATAATAAAATTATAGATACAACATTTTTTGGCGAATAGTTTCTTTGGTATCAAAATGTTCGACAGACATAATGGATCCATGATAGTTCACTTGCTACACCACCACCACCACCAGCAGCAGTGTGGACAACAACCACAGCAGTCAGAGTGGCTTCATCAGTTGGCTACAGCCATGGTGCTTCTGCAACCGCCCTCGGCACACCCACTTGCACACGCAACTAGTACAACATTCCTAGGGGTGAAGGAATAATGGTATGTCCTGCTGTCCTGCGATTTCAGCAGCATTGTGAGGAGTTTCCGATAGTGGCCTAGAGGTTGCAAACGTAGTTTTTGTTTCTTTGGATCGAGCCCAAAAGGTTTCATATGCTTCGTACCCATTGGCGTTGTCGATTTCTCAAACACGTGAGTGCTTATTATCGTACCCAAACCCACATTGTAGCACCTTGTCTGGAATTTCACCAGCAACAAAGGAAATCGGGCCTGTCCTATCAAGTGTGGGTAACCGACCTGCGGGTTTAAGTCAGATGTATACATTCATCTCTGCTCCTGTGACGAGTCTCAGATACATGATGTGCATCGGGAAGCATTGAATTTAGAAGATCCCACAGTCTAAGAGGTCTTGTTTGTTGCTAAGGCGTTCGGAGTGTCACAGACTGCGGCCAAACAGTTTGAAGACGTAATGGAGACACAACGTCGGTGCCTTCAGTTTTACAGCAAAGGCGTCGTTTATCGACGCTCTCGCCCCTTCGATCAAGTTCGCACTGTTCACCATGGCTCTCTCCGCTGCAGGCTTCCCTTGGGTCCTAATTGTTTCTGAACACACGCCGGTGTTCACTGTCCCCACCTGTGGGCACCGAGCACTGCTTTCGTAATGTTAGCCATATGGGGCTGTGTCACGTGGCTGCCTGACCGACCAGTCCTCGGACGTGGACGTGGCGTTCCAAGAGACCAGTACACAGCCAGGAGCTCAGTGTCACCAGTGTGACGAAAAATCCCGCAATACTAAAAAGTAATTAATGCAGAGTAATGACACTTTGGAAATAAATTTCTCTAGGCAACACATTTAACTGATTAATATTGCAAGATCACAGATTAATGTAAGCGTGAGGTAAGGCTTTGTAAATGTGAAATCCTCGGACATTAAAAACGGGTGTAACAGCCAACATGTTGAATGCAAGCATACAAACAAGTTGTGTTGTACATGTTCCGCATGTCAGTTTGTGGTATGGACTTCCATCCCATTTGCACCTGGTCAGTCAATTCTAGGACGGTTAATGGTGTTTCTGGATGATGCTGCAGTTATCGTCAGATGATGTACCATATGCACTATAATGGAGTAAGTTATGGTGATCGATCAGGCCAAGGCAACATGTCGACACTCTGTAGTGAATTTTGGGTTACAATAGGGGTATGTGAACGAGCGCTATCCTGTTGGAAAGCACTCCCTGGAGTGCTGTTCATGAATGGCGGCACTACAGGTCTGTTCACCAGATTGACGTAAAAATTTGTAGTTAAGGTGCGTGGGAAAGCAACGCTCGTGCTCCTGCTGTCACATGATATCGCACCTCAGACCACGGCTCCAGGTATAGATCCTCAGACATGTTAGTTGCGGGCGCTCAACTGGTCCGTTTCAAACGAACACACGGCTATTAATGTCACCGAGGCAAAAGCAGCTTTCACCAGAAAACATAGCAAACCTCCACCGTGCCAATGACCTTTCACTTGACACTCCTGAAGTCGCTATTGGATGTGGTTTGGGGTGAGTGGAATGAACGCTATAGAGCTTCTGTCTCGGGTCTGCCCTTGAAGTAAGCGATTTGGAACAGTTCGTTGTGACACTGGTCCCGACTGCTGCTCAAATTGCTGCTGCAGATTCAGTGCGATGCGCCAGAACTTTGCGCCGAACACGGTTGTCTTTCTTCTCGGTAGTAGCACTTGCCCTCCCGGAGCCCAGTTTACTTGTGAACATACCTTCTCGTAACCACCGGCAGCAGGAATCATGTGTAGTGGTTACATTCCTGCTAAGTTTTTCTGCAGTATCGCAGAAGGAGCATCCAGCTTCTTGTAACCCTACTACAGGACCTGGTTCAAACTCAGTGAGGTGTTGATAATAGCCTCTTTTCGCCTTAAAGGCTTTCTTGACTAACATCAACTCACCACGTCCAGTCTCAAAGCCGACTAACGCTTACAAACGTTACAGCATGTATTTAAACCAAACCTGATTTGCACCTTGATAGTGGTGATATTAGCGCCATCCTTACGCGACTAGCACGAAATTTGAATACTCGTCCACTTTCGTTCTTGGTGTTGCGATATCTTTGGATCAGAGTATACAGGATGTCCGGAAATTTCCGTTACAAACTTGTAGGACTTGCAGAGGGCAGTGAGTACTTTGAATAAAAATCCATCTTAGGAACGTACTGTCTACGTTCTCCGACGATTTTAATTCAGGTATTGAACACGTCCCCATCTGCTTCCACTCAAACTAACTAGTCCTGCGGTCCTGGCCTTCCTACAAAACGTATTGGACCCGTTCTTGGAAGCTGTGCAACTGAATGTCCTCAGGAAGTGTGGTTTCAGAATGATGGTGTACTACATTTCTCACTTGCGGTTCACACGCATCTCAACGGACCGTGTGGTGAGAGATAGGCAGGCTTAGGTGGTCCAACCAATCATGTTAACTACTTCTTGTAAGTTCGTATGCGAAGTTTGACTAACGAGACTCCTGTAGAGACAGAGGAGGATCTGTTGACACGAGTTCTGGAAACTGAAGAGACACCATCTGGGATGGATAGAATGTGCTACGTAGATACAACGTCCAGGTGGTCGCACTACTGAACCGCTATTGTAATGCATCACTATGTTCTGTACGTACAGTACGCTGGATTTTTTTTTTTTTTTGTTATGGAATAATGAAAACAGATAATGTGCAAGTGTTAATACAAGGAAATGGGCTTAAGTGATAAATGGATATTTCGTTATGTTTCCTTTCTATTTGTTACCTAATAGTTGTATTGCGTCACGCTTATTCAATTCCTCAAACAGAAGTTGATAAGCTAAGCACCTTATCTGAAACCGTCGTTCGGACATGGGCTGCTGTTATGTACTCACTCCCCTCTAAAATGTTCAGATATGTGTGAAATCTTGTGGGACTTAACTGCTAAGGTTATCAGTCCCTAAGCTTACACACTAGTAAACCTAAATTATCCTAAGGACAAACACACACACCCATGCCCGAGGGAGGACTCGAACCTCCACCGGGATCAGCCGCATAGTCCATGACTGCAGCGCCTGAGACCGCTCGGCTAATCCCGCGCACACTCCCCTCTACGAGTGCTAGAAATTTCTAACGGGAATTTCCGAACTCCCTCTATTACGTTCCAAATCAGCAACAACTGTTTAGTTTGTGATGTCCTTAGGTTAGTTAGGTTTAAGTAGTTCTAAGTTCTAGGGGACTGATGACCATAGATGTTAAGTCCCATAGTGCTCAGAGCCATTTTTTGTTTAGTTTGCAGCTGGATACCAAGGCCTGTATGTCTGTCGTGAATCTTCAGACCTATAATCGTTTGGGGGCCTTCTCCTTCCTCCGCTACTGGCGTTTGGTCGGTTCTGAGATCAGCCAATTACTGTTCTCGGCAATTCACGATCGACGTAGAGTATGAGCGTGTCACGGGGACGGCCACGTTTCTGGCCGTCGTCGTCGTGACATCCGAAAATAATTTTGGTCTCGACATTTTCACCATTTTTCGTTTCAAACTACCGATGCTGTGCACCTCGTTTCAGACTCCATCGAGTTTCAGACTTGGCTGAACTCTGCCGCGAGTTCTGCCTCTGTTTTCGTCAGGACCGGGTGCTGTAAAAGGCTACGATGCCTACGTCACCCTTAAAGCAACAGCCAGTCTCATATTTTGTTGTGATCGGTCTGTTCCGCATTTGCATCCACATCTATACCCTGCAAACCGAAGTAAGGTGCATGGCAGAGGATACGGCCCATTGCACCAGTGATTAGGATTTCTTCCCATTATATTCATTACGCGGCGCGGTTATAATGGTTGTTTGAACGCCTCTGTGCGTCCAATACTTATTCTCATCTCATCCTTATGATCCCTATGTGACCGATACATAGGAGACTGAAGTGTCTTCCTAGAGTCATTATTTGAAGCCGGTAATGGAAACATTTTAATAGATTTTCTCGAGATAGTTTACTTTTATCTTCAAGAGTCTTCCAGTTCAGTTCCTTCAGTATCTCTGTGACACCCTCCCATAGATCAAACAAACTTGTGCCCATTCGTGCTGCCCTCTGTATACGTCCAATATCCCTTGTTAGTACTATTTGGCACGGATCCCACACACTTGAGCAATATTCTAGAACCGACCGCACGAATGATTTGTAATCAGTCTCATTTGTAGACTGATTGTACCTCCCCAGTATTCTACCAATAAACCGATGTCTACCACCTTCTTTACCAACGATTGAACTTATGTGATCATTCCATTTCCTATCACTACAAAGTGCTACACAGAGGTATTTGTATGGGTTGGTGGATTACAACAGTGGCTCATTGATATTTTAATCATAGAATACAAAGTTTTTCCGGTTTGGGAAGTGCACAGTTTTAAATTTAAAGCAAGTTGCCAATCATTACATCACTTTCAAATCTTATCAAGATCTGACTGAATATTGATGCAGCTTATTTCTGACAGTACAGTACTTCACTAAGATAACCGCAATTTGAATAAGTCTGAGGGTAGTATTAATATAAGTTGCAAGGTCATTAACATACAATATACATAGAAAGGGTCCCAAAAGATTTCCCTGGGGCACATCTGAAGTTACTTCTACATCTGACGATGACTTTTCATCCAAGACAACATGCTGCATCCTCCCTAACAAGTCCTCAATCCAATCACAAATTTCACTTGATACCCCCACGAATGTACGTTTGACAATGAGTGTAAGTTTGGCACAAAGTCAAATGCTTTTCGGAATTCAAATAATGCTGCATCTACCCGAATGCCTTGACCCAAAGCTTTCTGTACGTCATGTGCGAAAAGTACGAATTGCGTTCCACGTGATCAATGTTTTCGGAATCGATGGTGTTTGGCTTTGGAGAGGTCATTCTGTTCAATATATCTTATCATTTCTACCACATTTCTTGTAGACAGGTGTGACCTGTGCTTTTTTTTCTGAAGAAGTGGACACGATTTTTTGTTCTGCAGGCGAGCGACAAGGAATAACTGGACAGGTGGTACTACTTGGGGATAATCGAACTCTTTCCCTCCAGCCAGTCGACTACAGTTCTAGTTGTTCTCGATAACCCAACAGGTGCGCTCCGTTTGTGTGAGGAGTAGTGGTGAGGAGTTGTGGTCGACTACCTTAGTCCCGGCCCTCAGGAAATACTCGCGAGGCTGCCGACCGGAGAGTGTTTCTCAGAAACTTATTTGCCAGAGACATATCTGCAGATTCAGCTGGATTTGACCTCTCAGCAGGTTACGGTAATCAACACTCCCTTTGCGTTGTACTATTATCCGCACCTGACATTTGGCCATTTTCCAGAGATTAGAAAAGTTAACGCAAGGTGCTCCTTGTTGAGCGAACTATCTTCATTACATTACAGTCACTGATTCCTCATCGCGGGAACATTTGTCTATCGTTCAGATCTTTTTCAGTAAACTGCAAGAGGCAGGCCTTAGGAGCAATCTGCACAAATGAAATTTTTTTTCAGACGGATATTTGGGTCATGTCCTTTCGAAATGCGTCGTCAGACCTATAACACACCATGTAGCGGCCATTGCCAACCCACCTAACCTGCAGAACATGGAGGACCTTTAAGAGTTTGACAGCTGCGCAACATAATTACTACAAGCGAGGAAAAGAAAGTTTTTCCATCAAGTACGCAGTGGCAACAAGTCCCATTTCATCACATCATAAACCACTTGTGGCCCTCTTTCTTCCCCCTTGGGAACGGTGTGACTTTTTCGAATGTGTATCACTATGAGGCTCGCTACAGACGTTAGTTACAGCATGCTAATGTGACCTAACTGTCGACCCTGCCCATGGGCCCTGGCCCAGCCTTCGACAAAGCAGAAGTTCTCTGTTTCCAGTTCGATGCTCACTTGTGAGTAGACTTATGGTGATGCGTACTGCAGGCCACCCGGCAAGATACCGTGCTCCGACTTGTGGTTGGTTTTCTGTGATCTTGTTGGCCTGAGCGACACCTCACGGAGGAACCTGGTCTGCTCCGCTCTTATTTCCTGGTGGCAGCTTTGTAAAATAAGCTATCATATGTAAGTGTAGGCTACGGTAGTTTTCCTAGTATTTTTGATCGGTTAAGATCGTAAACGCGTTACCTCTACATTAGGTGTGTTGTATATCAGTCGGGCGTTACCTCATTTCTATCCCTTTGATTCCGTATGCCATTAGAGTCTTACTAGATCCCCTTAGAAACTGGAAGCGGTGGACAGTCTAGAAACTGAGTGAGGATACACAAAAAGCTACATAACCTACGGAAATTGTTTATTCTGCGTAGTTGTCTCCTCTGTGTTAGGTAAAAACGAATAGTATTTATAGCAAAACTGGAATTGTCAATGTCTCAGCGTAGCTATATCTAACACTTTATGCTTAGACGCCCGCATATGCTCTGATGTGCTGTGTATAACCCTGCGGATCCCATAAAATATCTATGTATGTTCGTATCTTATTACGTATAGGGCCACACGGATGCACGTTTTTGTAATTCCGCAGTTCTCATGAAATTTGCATTTGCTTTTCGATATGTCGTTTATGTGACCAGGCAGATGTGCAGTTGTGTAGGTCTGCAGCTTTCATAAGTTTTGTATATGTTTACGTGATACAGTAATCTCTAGAATCATGTATAAGCCCTAATGACCTGGTGTTACCACACACGGAGAGCCTGTTATGACGCGAGCTGTTACATTCGTTGGCGCCTCTTCTGCTAGCGCCATCTCGCGAAGCGGCCTGCAGTGTAAAAACAGAACCGGAGTTTCGGTAGTACATAGCTTGGTTTGTATATGACGGAGACACTTAACATTTATAATGTCATCTCTCTTGGACGCCTATGTGCTACTTAGACAATATTGTAAGGCCTGCGTGTTATACGCAACTCTTAATACCATCATTGTTTGCCTTGATGTTGTAACCTGTATGTGTCCTAAAGCATGTAACTAAATTTACAGGAATACATGTTATATAAGTGGAATAAAAGCCCACTTTTATAGTGTTTTCTGTCTTCCCTAGATCCGATGATGGCGGCTTTAGTTTGGCCGAAACCGGTAGTCATGGAATAAAAAACATTCCTGCGATCTCGGCTACCAGTTTATTGTTTTACAAGCATCTAGATCGCTCCCACATGAGCACAATGTGCTCCCTACAAAATTATTTTTTTACACCGTTCAGGCAATTTACAATATTGAATGCTACTTGATGAAGTCGCGGGCACTTCACTCGGTAATAACGAATGGAGAATCATTCTACTGGCGATTTGAGGTCTGAAATGGGGAAATATACCAACATAGGCTAGTCTGACCAACGTATTATGGTTATGGCTTAGAACGCGCATCTCGGAAACGTCTAAGACGATCTTCTGGTCGGCCGGCCGCGGTGGCTGAGCGGTTCTAGGCTCTTCAGCCCGGAGCCGCGCTGCTGCTACAGTCGCATGTTCGAATCTTGCCTCGGGCATGGATGTGTGTGATGTCCATAGGTTAGTTAGGTTTAAGTACTTCTAAGTTCTAGGGGACTGATGACCTCAGCAGTTAAGTCCCGTAGTGCTCAGAGCCATTTGAACCATTTGAACCATCTCAGCCGGCCGTGGTGGCCGAGCGGTTCTAGGCGCTACAGACTGGAACCGCGCAACCACTACGGTCGCAGGTTCGAATCATGCCTCGGCCATGGATGTGTGTGATGCCCTTAGGTTAGTTAGGTTTAAGTAGTTCTAAGTTCTAAGGGACTGATGACCTCAGACGTTAAGTTCCATAGTGCTCAGAGCCATTTGAACCATTTGAATTTTTGGTCTTCTGGTCGCATACCACCGTCGTGAAATTGGATGAAAAACGGTGACAACACGAGTAAGTGACAAGGTGTTGTACAACCACGCATCATCACACAGCGCGGAGGTCGGAGATTATCCGCTCTGTAAAGCTGGGTAGGCTGCGATCTCATTCAGATGAGACGACAGAGTACAATACTGGTGCAGGTAAGAGTGTTTGTGAGCACATAGTTCTGCGCATATTTATGGGCATAGGTTGCTACGGCAGACATGCCCTATGTGTTCGTATTATGACGCAGAGACACCGTCCTGTGGGCAGAGGGTAACCGACATAAAACTAGGCATCTGTGAGACGAGTCGCCTGGTCCAATGAGTTACATATCTTGTTACACCAGGTCGATGGTCGTAGCCGAGTGCGCCGTTATCCACCCAAATGGGTGGTCAAAACATGCATCGTGTCATTGATCCAGGCCGCTGGGGGCGATAATATATTTTGGGAGACATTCACCTGGGGTACCGTGGCATCTGTGGCAGCGAACGAAAATGTTGTGACAGGTGTGGACCACCTTTTTCATTTATGCTTCATGTCTTCCCCGACGCCGATGATATCTTTCAGCAGAATATCCGTCAGTGTCACAAGGCGAGAATCGTGCCACAGCGGTTTAAAGAGCATGATAGCGAAGTGAGATTGAGATCTTCGCCACCTCACCTGCCTGGTCTGAAAGCGATGGGACACATCTGCGTTCCAAAGGTGGACCAACACGCTATCAACGGCTTGGTCATGAAGCTCTAGTGCCGCCATTGGTGTATGTTAATAAATCCGTTGTGAATTATTGTAAAATATGTTACGGAATAGATCGATACCAGCTCCACCCGCGACTCACAATGGGCAACGCAAATATATGTTTCTGACAGATGCTGATAGTGGTCGTGCGGGGAATGAGTAGATCCAACGATGTGTGCTTACTGAGCCACGCGTACAGCATCTCTGACTACGAACGCCCTCGGCTGCAGCGATGTAGGATGGCCCCAGTTTCAGTCGCAGCGTTCGACAGTCTACAGTTTTAGGCAGCCTTCGACAGTCTTCAGTATTAAGCATCCGTCGACAGTTCGCTCGCGTATTACCAGCGGGAACCTCACACTGCACGATTCTTCTAGCTTGCTACAAGTTATGTAAACCTTCTATTCACTGTATGTATGTGTTCACAAACCATTTCTGCTCCTGTTCAGCTTCCCTACGCTGGTAGCTGCTTCACTACTCCGTAGTCCACATCTCTTTACCCCCAAAATATAAACTGCAAGCAATCAGCCCAGTTAACCAACTCCCCATGTCCAGTATCAGAGTAACTTCATATCTAGAGTTGACAAGAGTGCTGAGAAAAGCTTTTATGGGAATCTGTAAGGCAATTAACCCAAAATATGCAGTTTGGCCGCAAGTGCCAGTGCACAATCTATCGTAATTATGGTCTGCTTTTGTGTTTGACAGATAAACAGGACGTTTGGGGAATCCACTACAGAGGTTTGGTGCGGTGATAGGCTGCTAGACCCAACCCGCCATATGAGCAGACCAGGGCGATGCGTCTTGTTTTAACATCTACCTTTACACTTACTTTCTTGAAGTCACCTTACAGTGTCTGGCAGTGGATACCTCGTACAACGCTGTCGCTGCCCCATTTCGTGTTTCAGTCAGGAATGGTTCGAGGGAAGAACGATGGCTGATAAGTCCCCTGCGTGAGCTCGAATCTCTCTAATTTCACCTCCATGGTGCTTTCGCGAGAAATACGGAGGAAGCAATATAATAGTTGCCTCTTCTAGGAACACACGTTATCGGAACTTGAAAAGTAAACCACAGCATGATGCGGACCCCTTGTCTTGCAGCATTTGCCGCTGGAGTTGGCTGGGCTCCTCCGCGACGATTTCTCGCTTACTCTATGAAGCTTTAATAAACGCGTTGCGCTTCCTTGGAACTTCTCCAGTATTCTTCTACCAGTCCTATTTGATACGGATCCCAGACTGATGAGCAATATTCAAGCACAGGCTGAACAAAGCTTTGGCAAACTACTTTCTTTTTGGTCGCTCAAAAGAAAAAAAAAGGTTCAAATGGCTCTAAGACTATGGGACTTAACATCTGAGGTCATCAGTCTGCTAGACCTAGAAATACTTAAATCTAACTAACCTAAGGACATCACACACATGCATGCCCGAGGCAGGATTCGAACCTGCGACCGTAGCAGCAGCGCGGTTCCAGATTGAAGCGCCTGGAACCGCTCGGTCACAGCGGCTGGCGTGGTCGCTCAGCCAGCGCCTTGCTTACCCAGATGCAATAGGTGGCGAACGAATCCGGGCTTCCACGAGTGCGCAATGTCGACCAGCCACCAGCCGTCCTAGTTCCTTACTCCAGAATGCGACTGCATTGTCGTACATCAACGCTTGTAATCAGAGCAAAAGTCGCAACATACATAAATACAAAGTTATCTCTGAAACTTCCTGGGAGATTAAGGCTGTGTGCCAGACCGAGACTCGAACTCGGGTCGTTTGCCTCTCTTGGGCAAGTGCTCTAGCGACTGAGCTACCGAAGCACGACTCGCGACCCACCCTCACAGCTTCATTTTTTCTAGTAACTCGTAACCTAGCTTCCAAACTTCACAGAAACTCTTCTGCGAAACTTGCAAAACAAGCACTCCTGGAAGAAAGCATATTGCGGACACATGGCTTAGCCACAGCCGGAGGATGTTTCGATATTAGCGTACCCTCCGCTGAAGAGGGAAAATCTCATTCTGGAAACAAACCCCAGGCTGTGGCTAAGCCAAGTATCCGCAATATCCTTTATTCCAGGGGTGTTAGTGGTGCTAGTTTCGCAGAAGATGGGTTGGGTTGTTTGGGGAAGGAGACCAGACAGCGAGGTCATCGGTCTCATCGGATTAGGGAAGGACGGGGAAGGAAGTTAGCCGTGCCCTTTGATAGGAACCATCCCGGCATTTGCCTGAAGCGATTTAGGAAAATCACGGAAAACCTAAATCAGGGTGGCCGGACGCGGGATTAAACCGTCGTCTTCAGGAATGCGAGTCCAGTGTTTCGCAGAAGAGCTTCTGTGAAGTTTGGATGGTAGGAGAGGAGGTACTGGCAGAACTGAAGCTGTGAGCATGAGTCGTGAGTCGTGCTTGGGTAGCTCAATCTTTGAGTCGGCCCTTGGCGGCCGTCTCGCGAGGAACTGAGCCGTTTTTACGCCTGCGCTGCTAGCGCCGTCCGCTGTTGTTATCGGTGAGTCTAACGCCGTAGACTCGTAGAGCGCTCGTAACTTCATAGCACAAATCGGATTGGACTTCTAATGGCAGAACGTGTAAGGAAAGACACTTTGAAGTTTATATTCGACAATAACTATGTACGACCTAAGTCGTCTGGAGAACTTTCTGGAAGAAGTAGTTTAGGTTAACAGCTGAGGATGTACAGGCAATTAGAATTCATCTGTCGATCAGTAGTAGCACCGTCTGTCTTAAGTTACAGATTCCTGAAGAAAGTGACCGAATTGTAAAATTATATGGGAAAGACTTTAAGTTAAACATTCTGACGGCAATGTTGAAGTTACTCACGCAGATCTTGGAATCAGAAGTATTAGACTTTTCGAACTACTGTCTGAAATAACCTCAGAGCAGATTAATGTAGTGTTGAAGCCTTATGAAACCATTTTAAGGAACATTGCTGAGAAGTGGTCCCGTGCACATAAGTTCACGGTCCTAAATGGTGTGCAGCAGGTTAAAATTGAGATGATAAGGTATAATCCCTCCTATATTAACGTCTATGGATATAGGGCTAGTGTTGTTTATGGGGGGCAGCCAGGTACGTGAAATGGATGTCGTTCCACAGGACATGTACGCGTTCAGGGTCTACAGCGGCGAGTGACACAATTACCAACGGTGGAAGCAGCTGTCCCACCCACCATGTCACAGCGACCGAAGATGTACGTCGCCGCCGCTCGTGGAACCAAAGCTACGACCTCACAGGCAGTTATTGATAACACTACGGGTCACGTCGAAGAGGACGCACGAATGGGAACGACGAATGCAGGAGAAACTCTAGAAGTTATATTTACAGTTTATCCCTGTGACACTGAACGAGGCAGCGAGACAGATAATGCGCACAACAGACCAAACAATGATGGCACAATCGTAGCTGCGAAGCACAAACGACCAACGACGACACAACAGCAAGCTCCACCGACGTATACCAAAACAAAAAAACCCAGGATTGTCCACCATGGAGCTGAAAAAAATTGCGTCCACCTTGAGAGATAAAGAGAAGCAGGTACGACAGAAACTATAAGGCTTGACATCGGATAGCCACGGAGAACATCAACAAATGTCGAAGAAATCACGAACGACAGCACTGTCAGATAGAGGAACAGGAAAATTCGAGGAATTCACAAACACCATAATAATTCAGAAAGGTTCAGCAAACACGAACAGCCAACCGAAGGGGAAAAAAGAACCACGGAAAGCCAACCATCAAGCGGCATGGGAGATGGCTAAGGAAGCCGGTATTCAAAACAAAGCAATGGCAGCAACAGCTGAAGACACGGCACGAAGACTAGGAGGAGAGGGACTCCGTCCAACACGAGGCCCCGCATCGCAAGGTGCTGAGGCTGAGTCTACCGTCTCTGGAGAAACGATTCGTAACAAACCGAAAAGCCATGAATCCGCGTTTATTGTCGCAGAACACATTGATAGTCGTACTTACAATCTCGCCCCTTACAGTATTGACGTATCTGCAACACCAGACGGCAATTCACCTTGGCATGCAGATATGGAGGAGTGTAATCCGCCGGCAACTTACAGTGGCGATCGCGACACCTTGAAGATCGATTGAATCGATGCCGCCGTGGAAGACAACTTCAATTGACATACAACTATAAATCGAAACCTGAGAGAAATGATTTGCAGACGTACAGTATAGCTACAGTTAACATTAACAGAATCACTAGTTTGACTAAAACTGAATGGCTGCAACATTTTATATATACTTTCGGCGTAGATATAGTCATGTTGCAAGAAGTGCGCACAGACAGAGTGTAATTTATCGCAGGATACGCTGCTATCCTCAATAGAGGACCTGAAAGTGGCACGGCCATGTTGTTCAAGGACGGGATTACACCAAGAGGTGTTAAAAAGTTAGCAAGTGAAACAGGAATTTCTGTCGAAACAGACACAGCTCGTCTTATTAATATTTACGCTGCGTCAACTTCGCAAGCCAGAGTGGATGGATCTACCTTCTTTCAGGAAACTACAGTTGTGTTAATCAATCCCGTGAACGAGAATACCATCTTCTCTCGTTATTGTAACTGTGTTCTTTCCGCCGCCGACCAAACGCCCAATCCTAATACATGCCTGGAACTGAGAGACTTACTGAAAGGATTGCACCTCATCGACATTTGACACAGACAACCAAGAGGAAATCCAAGGTTCACTAATATTATTAGCCATTTCATGAGCAGGATAAACCGAATCAACGCTTCTTGCCGCGTAAAAAAATAGTGTTCTCTGTGTCTAAACTTACGAAGTCAGTTTTTCTGGCCAGTTAGCAGTTGTGGCTAAGATAAACATGTCCAGGCAAAGGACATTTAGGGGTAGGGGTGTCTGAAAATTCAATATATCACACCTGATTCACACTGGGCTTGAGCTCGAGTTAAAGCGAGGTTGGGAAATGTGCTTAAGGAATATACGGCGCTACAGAACTAAAATGGAATGGTGAGTAACACACGCAAAACACAAAATACGCTTTTGAAAAGAAACAGTGGGAAAGACACAAAGTGGAATCCTACTTCCAGCATCTAAGGGAATTATACGCAGATACCGCCAATGTACCACATCACATCACGGGAATAAAACGGATCAAGGCCAAAATAACCGATTTGAAATGCCAGCAAATAGATGGAGCTAAAACAACCAGAGACAACAGCGGCTATAAGAATGAAACGACTGTGCATTTTAACCTTCTGGCCGAATTCAAAAGAGAACGCCGACTGCACATAAGTTCTGTTCGAAATGATGACGGAAGCCAACTTATCCGCCAACGCAACATCAAAAGATTTCACGAGACTGTATGCTGAAGGGGACACTGACGACAACAACAATTGTGAGGCCTTTTTAAACTGCGTTGACCCGACTTTGACGGATGCAGAAAACGCAGAACTGGAAGCTCTTATCACTACAGAAGACCTTTACGAAGCGTTGGAAGGAAGTCCGAGGAATACTTTCCCTGGACCCGATGGGTTTCCAGTAGAGTTTTAACTAAAGTACTGGAATTTAATTGGTAGTAAGTTGACAGCAGTGATCGACGAAATACTTACGTCTGCCACTATTCCCTGTGAGTTTTTAGAAGGGCTGTACTAATTATTTGAAAACCATGTGTCCTATATCGCTCCTAAATGTTGACTACAAAATAGTTGCTAGAGTACTGCTTCGTCGACTGAAATCCACTGCTGGTCGCCTCATCGGTCAGTATCAGTCGTGTGGCATTTCAAGGAGGACAATACAGCAAGCGCTGTAAGAACACTGGTATGTAATGACTGTCGCCTCGGCGTCCAACTGCAGAGTGGCCATCATGTCGTTAGACATGGACAAAGCATTTGACAGGGTCAGTCACGGTTACCTGCGACGTGTCATGTCGAAAATGAGAAACAAGCCATCTTTTGTCAATATCATCAGGAGGCTCTAAACTCATGCAACGTCAAGAATTCTTGTCAATGGATAATACACAGCAAAAATTATCGTCGTAGCGTCGATACGAGAAGGTATCTCGATGCTGCTCTTCTCATTATCAATCGAGCCTCTTCCACGACCATTACTGAAATTACAGCCAAGAAATATTTCTGCAGATGTTACGCTGATGACCTGGCCGTATACGCGACTAATCCCGTCCGATGTTATGAACATACAGGATATGATTCAGACATATCGTTCTTGTTTTGGAGCTAAAATCAATGTAAGTTAATCTACCACTTTACAGTTAGGCAGAGGGACAGGCTGCTTTGAAACAGGACCAGTTGAAGAAGCAGATACCATCCCTCTGGGGATACGGTTTAGCAAATGACCTGTCAAGACAGCGTCCTGGAATTGGAAAATGAAGCTCGGCAGTCTCCGAGCGGCATTACGAGAGAATTCCCCCCGTTCTCTAGATACGATACAAAAAATTACACTGATGAATCTCACTATACTTTCTAAGGTGTACCACCTCGCAAGTATTTTCCCTTTGCCAAAAAACGAAATGAATCTGCTCTAGCGTGGTTCATATGGCGACTGAGAATCCTTAAGCTAGATCATCAAACCATGCTTCTAACTGAAATGAGAGGTGGTTTGGTCTCACCAACGTTACAGATAAATGCAGAGCTCTGTTGATATCCCGGACGGCAAAGGCCCTAGAAGCGGGTGATGGAAATCTCACAGCTTGCGTTGCGAACGCAGTGTCTCTTCTAGACAAGGGGGTACAAGTTATGGGCGGCCATGTAAGTTGTAGGTTATCGCATATTAAAACATATATTATTGAGAACAGCTACATCAGACAAGGGGTAAGGAGTTAAACAAGCAAGGAAGTTTATACTTACGGAAGAAAAGTGCATAAGCAATAGAGCGAAGAAATTCCCCACAACCACTTGGAGTAGAGTTCATCAGAACATTTATGTCAAAACCTTCTCGTCACATGTAAGAGCTATTTGGTACTGCTCTTTGTACAACACCAAAAGCACAAATGAGCGTCTCTTCAAGATCGGCTTGTCACATACCGACCAATGCTTGGACTGTTAGCAGGCTGATACTCTACTTCACCGTTTTACCTGTGGCACAACTAATGAGGTATGGCAATGGACACGAAAAAAATTGGCCATCGTGAACCGTATAACTGATGGACTATAGCTCTGGATCAATTGCTCGCTCGCACAAGATGTCCTTATACGAATCAGAAACTACTTTCAACCAATTGTTCTCGTAGCCGCGTGGATAGAGGCGCCATGTCACTGACTGCGCGGCCCCTCCCGCTGGAGGTTCGAGTCCACCTTCGAGCATGGATGTGTGTGTTGCTCTTAGCGTAAATTAGTTTAAGTTAGTTTAAGTAGTGTATAAGTCTAGGGACCGATGACCTCAGAAGCTTGGTCCCATAAGAATCCACACATATTTGAACAGGAAGAGATGTCTCCTCAAGGTTCTTTATATTCACTTAACGTTTATGTTTAAATTTCCGGAAAGTTTGCTGGCCGGAGTGGCCGAGCGGTTCTAAGCGCTACAGTCTGGAACCGCGCGACCGCTGCGGTCGCAGGTTCGAATCCTGCCTCGGGGATGGATGTGTGTGATGTCCTTAGGTTTAAGTAGTTCTAAGTTCTAGGGGACTGATGATCACAGCAGTTAAGTCCCATAGTGCTCAGAGCCATTTGAACCATTTTGAACCGGAAAGTTTATTTATAAGCACACGGCGCACTTTTAGGGCCTTTAAAATACGTTTGTATTTTGGAGAAATGTAAAGGCACATTTAGCTCTCAGGCAACAGCGATGCCTCGAACCACCATTACTGTTTGAGTTTATTTCTTCAACAAAAAAAAAAATAAAAAATAAAAAATAAAAATAAATAAAAATAAAGAAATAAATAAATAAAGAAAAAAACAGTCAGTAGAGCGCTTGCTCGCGAAATGCAAAGGTCCCAAGTTTGAGCCCCGTTCCGGCACACATAGGAGATGAGGTACTGGCAGAATTGAAGCTGTGAGTACGGGCCGTGTGTCGTGCTTGGGCACCTCAGTCGGTAGAGCACTTGCCCGCGAAAGGCAATGGTCCCGAGTTCGAGTCTCGGTCCGGCAAACAGTTTTAAACTGCCAGGAAGTTTCATATCAGCGTACACTCCGCTGCAGAGTGAAACTCTCATACTGGCAAAAAATGTTTACTCAAATTACCCATCGTTCGCTTCAGTATGCTAGTGTTCAACATATCTGACTGCCAAGCTTAGGATGCGGGTTCGATTCTTGGTATTTCCAGGAATATTTACTCCTCGATGGCACTCAAATACACTCTTTCTCTCAATATTAGCCACAGCTCGGAGGCCAGGGAAGCGGACAGTGACCGGGAGAGGCGATGTTTTGATCCCATTTCTATTTATACTGCGTCAAAATGACGCTACACTGCGGAGGACAACTTCCAGGCCTGTCGGAAGTGAATGGTCCGTCTGGGCTGGAAGTGAAGTAGTTGGAAAGGTTACACGTTAGCATCATCCGAACCATTAAGACATTGCAAGATTCACAGCAAGAGTTTGTGTGTGTGTGTGTGTGTGTGTGTGTGTGTGTGTGTGTGTGTGCGTGTGTGATGGTGGCGGGGGAAGGGTTGTTGATAATTGTAGCGATGATGTTTAGGTTTTCCTAAGAGATGATATTCGATAAATGTCTTCAAGATTGTGGCGCAGCTACTCCAAAAATATTTATATTTACGTTTGACTTTTCTATGAACTGTACACACACTTATTTTCTGTAATCAGGACAAATTTTTATGTGAGTGTGTGTGCAAAACTAGGCGAAACTTTTGGGAATCTGTATGGTCCACAGGTATTTCTTCTTCTTTTAAGCCAGTATTTAGCGTACATCTGTCACTCTATGTCCATCTGCATGCTATATTTTCAGTGGTCAAATAATCTACTTTACAATCGATTACACCTTTATTGGCGACCAGAAATACTATAGTCCGTTGTACTGCTATATAGGTGTTAATGAAGCCAGAAAACTAAGCTACGTATTTTAAAAATAATTACGAAATTAAAACGAAAAAAGTATGGTGTCAGTACTGAAAATATTCCTGCTGGATGAAACGCCCGCGGATGAAAGTGGATGGACAGCACGTGTCACCCTTACTTGTTCTTCTCGTCGCAAAATGATAAGCTGAACACAGAATTACGATATGTATCTACTGATATCAATCGGCGATATACAAAAGTGAAAGTCTTCATTGACATTAACTGCTGACACTGAGGCGATGTTCCGTATACAAAATATACTGCACGTAAAAAGTTTTACAACAGTTTATCATCAGTAAATGGCCAGCAGCTGTCCAATACCCACGGATTTAAATGTTGGATGTTGGAGGGGGTGGGGGGGGGGGGGGAGGACGGCGGCGTAATAAACCGAAAGGACTGCACGATTTGTGGCAGTTATGTGAAGGGCCAGGGACGGACGGGCTAAATGCGATACGTAGCGATGCGGAAGCAGATTACGCCGCATAGAGCGGAGCGTAATGACCGGCGCGCGTAGCAGGAAATGGATGAAGGCGGTGGCTGCTGTGGACACGATACCACGCCAGCAGCAGGGAGGAGTTTAGCGGGCAGGGCGGGGGCACCAGTGACACACACATTGGTCAGAGGCTGTGTATCGGGGCAATTAATTAAAATGTGCACCAGAGTGTGCCAAGATAAGTTAACTGTATAAATGGGATTCACTTTTCCAACTGCAGTGGAAACGATGCCATAGCACATGAGAATCAGTTACAATGACAAAGTACCTGCCGATGAAGGCTGCGAAGTAGGAAACTTTATATTTTTTGGTTGTGGTTAGGAGATGTTGCTGCATGTAACAGTCAAGAGTTGCATACATTGAAGAATGTTCGATGAAAATTAAGAGGGATTAGAAATTTACTAATATTGAAAATGTAAGGTGAAAAAAGAAGTTCACAGTACCTGGATTAAAATGCGCCAAACTCAGTTCAGAGTATTAAAAACAGAAGATCAAGGAAGACAGTATCGTGTGCTAGGCGTAATGCAAGATTTTAGCTTACCACTAGTGTTGCTCGAGCAACGACAGAGATGATGTAAAATTTGGGAAGGGACTGAGCCTGTTAAGCTTTTAATTAGTAATGACGAACTGTTTGACAAAGCCTCCCGTTAATAATGAGAATTCCGATTATAGTGTCACATATGTTGTCTGATCCAGAATCGCCCTTGCTGCTCTACTTTGGATACGAACATTAACTGTATAAGTTACATCTACTGTGTCATGCCAACTGATCTAAGATACATATGACTTCCTGTAAATGATATTGAAAATAAACAGTAGTCATAATTAATAAATAGGCTGACTGTCATGAAAGTCACGCACCCTGGCTAACGGTTGTGCACAGAAAGCTGTAACTTGTAATAAAAAAGCATCTGCAGAATTTATATGAAATTTCACTAAGTAAATATTGTTCCTAATTTTCTCTAAGAAGTTCATTTAGGCCCTGCAATATATTCTTACCTTGCAGAGGACAGCTTGGCTCTACGCTGTCTGCAAACTGCAAGAATGTGAAGTACTGAACTGCGAGTGCCTGAAATAGATCATTACGCAGGAAACTGCCACATCTTACTTATTTTATTTACCAGGTTGCATCAGCCAGCTATAATTGTTCCTTTGCTGAAAATACGATTCACTGTCCACACAGTGGCGCAAGCCGTGACAGTATTGGTTTTGCCAAATCTATCTTTCATTTAATAGTAGGGATAAGCTTCGCTGGCTGGAGTGGCCGAGCGGTTCTAGGCGCTACAGTCTGGAACCGCGCGACCGCTGTGGTCACAGGTTCGAATCCTGCCTCGGGCATGGATGTCTGTGATGCCCTTAGTTCGAAGTTCTAGGGGACTGATGACCTCAGCAGTTAAGTCCCATAGTGCTCAGAGCCATTTGAACCAATTTTTTGGATAAGCTTCATTGCGTATTTCTGGATGAATAGGAAAATATTCTGCAATTATATTGAATCATTTTCATAACACCACAGAGATTCGTACAGACATGAGTGATAAATTTTGAATAGCACTGTCACACAAAATAAAAGAAACACTTTCATAACAAACTTAAATTACGTAAAATTTAGTTTTGGCAATTTTTATTGGAATGCTTTAATTAACAGTGGACGGAGGAAGATAATTACAATTTCGAACACATGACTGAAATTTCGTCCTGGTTACGAACACGATTGTTAGACACAATGAAGTACTTAAACTTCAATAATTATGCAGCTAGAACATTTCCTTTATCCCAAATGAGTCGTTTTCCTGTAAAATCCTCTTACATCATTCCCTGTGCTCAGTAACACATCAACGGCATCTCAGTTTTGTGTGCAGTACGTCCGCCATCCAACCCTCTCCCCCCCCCCCCCCCCCCCCCTCACTCTGCCCGACGACGACTACTTACGACTCTTCCACTCGCCCGAGCTCTGCTCAGTAATACTACAAACTCTCGTAACCAAAGGATACTTATGACTCATGTGTTCAGCCATGTAAAAATACTCGTAGTGGTAAACATCCGAAATAAACTGTCAAATATACCAAACAAACGGATATTTTTGCGATATATACATCTTTCATAACCATATCTCCTGATATGTACACATTCAAAGACTAAGACTGAAAGGGCAGCAAGTACCAGTGCCCTTGCCACAGAAGACTGCCGTTCTAGCCATGTCTGCAGAGGATCTAGAAGACCTTCTGAAGGAATGGAAACCATCTCAGCACATAATACGATCTACGACTGGAAACAGCAAAGGTGAAGGTGATAATGAACAGAGACAAGGAGAGCAGTGGCCTTCTTAATACCAAAATTAGATGATACAAGGAATGACATTGTGTGGGCCACGTGCCCACTCTTCCACCCTCTTGTTTTCCCGAAAAGCGAGTGTTTTCGTAGATCAGCGAGTGGGACTTCCTCTCTCACAGTCAGTTGGGCACAGATAGCTTCATCATTACGATTACAGCCAACTTCGGCTGAGTGCTGCTCCCAAAATTTCTCGGCTTAGTTCAAATACAGGATCAAAGATAATCTACTCAATTTCTTTGAAACTATTTGCGAGATTTCTGAAGGTAGCTAACAGAAGGTTTCATCTAAGACGCTAGCAATTTTTACAAAAGAAACAGAATAGGAAAAGAGCTTTCAAACCCAAAAAATGGTAGTTGTTTCTACTATTTTGTAGATATCTTTCGTCTGTATAGTAAAAATTAGCAGGGAATACCTTTCAAAGTGTCATAGATAGAGAATTACAAACATTCTTGTTTGTAATAAACAACTGGGGAGAGTGCATGACTGTAGAGGTAACGCATTTAGGGGGCTATTCACTCAAGTTATGGTCCATACCGTCAGGACCTGCCTGGCTGAGCCCTTCCCCATGAGCGTTATTAGGAAAGGTTGGAGGAGACGCCAGAAGCGCATAGAATTTCTCCTCTTCAACGTGACTAGCCGCTTTATAAATGAACTATCTGTGAACCTATCTATCTTCCTAACCTTACTGCGACTCTTGGTCCTCATCAGTCCAGTAAAAGAAATGACTAAATTCTGGTATATACCTGATATCACGCCGATACCGTGGCGTGAGTGGAAAATGAGCTAGAGGTGAGCATGCCCGTACTCCCACTGCTGGTAACTGGTTCGCAACAGTTCGTACTGACACATCTGGGCTCACAAGCCGTCTTGTCTGTGCTGTGGTAGCTGTACTATTTGCCACTGCTGCTCTCACTTTGGCGGGCATCTCTGCTGCATGGACGTCCAGGACCTCGTCTACAGATGTGACTATGTTCACGTTATCACTGATACCAGCATCGTTGCGCAACTGACGTAGCAATTCCAGCTTGTATGGCAATGCTCCGAAATGACCATGCCAACACCAGGAAGGCCATAATATGACCCGTTTCAAATTCCCCGTAGTTGGCTGTAGGAAGCACGAGTGCGTCTTTGTGCCGTGGTTGCCTGCTTACTTCACACCTTGGCACCACAATAATTCTTCTGCCTGTGTGAATTCCCTATTAAAGGGTAGACACAGATGGCGCACCGTGTAGCTATCCCACTATTTATCTGTTGGCCACCGACACTGAAACCATTATTAGTACATGTACTATATCCCCCAGATAGGATATGACGTCATCGGATTAAAATCGGCGTCGTATTTCCAGGTCTACGTCTATTTTTAACAGCAGTGTATTTATGGCGTCGAGAAGAGGTTATACTTTTTGACGTCGCTCGTCATGACCGAGTCAGTTCTGCTGTTTACGAGTTGTCAGCAGTCTTCGTTCTGCTATATTTCCTCAACAAATTTGTTTGAGTTTCTTAAGTGCTTGGCAAAGCACTGATACGCCTTGTTGCGTTCCCTTAGCGTTTCTTACACAACGTTACGAGAGTAAGGTTGGTCTGCACTTGTCTAGTAACTTATCTCTGAGCTCTCTGTTTACAATATATTAGCCCTCTTCCCGACGCCATAAATACACTGCCGGGAAAAATATAGTACACCTGAAAAGATGATGTCGATTTAATCCGATGGCGGTATACATTACCTGCAGGATACAGTAGACGAACAGATAATGATATCAGTGTCGGTCGTCTTGATACTTCCGTGCGCTTGAGCAAGGCCATTTTGTTCGGACATCCTCTCTCCCGTTCCATTACTTTCTTAGCATGCTACTATACTGCCTTACTTATTTACGGTTGCTCAGAATCTTTGATTCGTTTAGTCGCAAAAAACATTATCCTAGTTTCACTTTTATCTTCTTACATTCCTTCTTAGTACATTGTGTAATTTCACATCACTTATGAACTAGTACATATCCACTTCATAGAAATTTCGTGAAAAGTTGATTCTGTTGCATGAGTGGTTTTCCTTCTTAGACAAACAATATGCACAAAGAAAAATTCTAGTATCCTGATAACACTAGTGATTGATACACTTACTGTAATGATATTCCACTATATCTCTCTTGATATGTCCAGAGATGCTGTAACATTTGATTTACCGGAATTTGTTCTTCCTCTGAAATGATTATTTCATTTATTGCCTGTATTAAAGTGGTATCCGAATTATTGTTCAGGAAGATTATGTTTTGTTTGCTTGAAGGTTTCTTCGGCCAATGCCACTTTCGTTGAGTTCCTGTCATTGTCGTGTTGGGTGTAATTGTAGCAGCAAGATCAATCTGATTTCCGGCTGTGTCACACTTGCTTCCATTAACTAAGAATCCACTCTGTGTTAACTCTAGTTTTGTCACACCCATAAATGTTTTATTGTTGTAGCAATTTAGATAATGCTGGTGACTGCTGACTTTGTTGTTCATTAAGTGCTTTTGTTGTTCACTATACGTTGACAGTTTCGGAACTTGCCCCCTAATAGCGGTTATCGTATCACTAGTACTAGCTGACCGTGTCTAGGTCACGTTTGTACAATATACGTTTCCCCCTCTTTGTTCTTTTTACAGTAACAAACTGTTATCGGGTACTGACACTAAGTCAATAACTAAAGTGGCGAATCAAAACAATTACTTGTAATCCTTAGGTTTAATCATTGTCGAATGACACTCTGGGCAGTCATCCATTGTGTACCCGAATCTTCTACATCTAGTACATGTTGCAGGTATATATTAACCACACCGTGCACTATGACCCGTTAATTTGATAACGTATCAGTACATGGTAATCTTGCCGACTATTACCCTGAAATTGCGATGAACCTGCTGATTGACCACGCCTCAGAAAATAACTTTGCAGTCTTGATGTCCTATCTGCAAATAGCAGCACATGTAAGTGCCTTGAGGACAAGTAGTAATCGTTCTTTTTTCCGACTCAATCTATGTGACTGGTGCTGACGTTGGCGTGCCAAATCGAAAGTAGTTCCGAAACAGTCATCCTCGAAATGCTACTTCGGTCGGCTGGAATTCTTCCCACTTGTAGCTCGAACACTCCTGACGCCAATTTGAAGGAGTCGCTCACTTCCAGACTGGAAACTCCTACTGTTTTACCAGGGTGGGGGCCGAGGAACCTGTGTGGCGTCGCTAGATGCAGTAAAATAGAATTAAATGTTTCTTCTTTTACGTCTCTGTATACAATCTGTTGTCGTAGTTTCGGCGGCAGCTCGTTGCTTTGCAGTCCTGTGAAGAATATGCTGAACCAAGAAGATGGCTCAGGCTGCTGTAGTTCCCCGCATCAGCCATGTGCCCAAGCTGATGGGCTGTGTTCTAGGATGCCGGGAGGTTGTGTTGAATGCTTATCCTAGCCTCTGGTTTGATAGGCCGTCTGCCCCAAGTAACTCTGGAGTTATTGCAGATTGTGCCCCACGTTGGAGTTGTTCTGGTTAGCCGCTGGACTACCCGTCAGCGTTAGATGATCCCAGAATTTGTCTTCTCTAATCTGTAACTATGGGTCAGTGATTATTTGGTAATGTGGCAAGGGAATAGCCAGTATTGGAACAATTTCATACATAAGATATAATACAGCAATCAGAGAATCGAGTGTGGGGGACACGAACGCCGTCGATCCTACTGATCGACTTAGTCCAGTTTAGCGAGTTGCAGTATTTATGATTTCGAAGAGAGGCTCTGAATTTAGATGTCATTCATCACAACCGAATTGGTTTCTCTTTGTACGACTTGTCAGGAGTCTTCCGTTCGGCTACATTTGCTTAACCAGCATATTTCAGTGTTTAACTGCTCTGCCAGACCACTGATATGCGTTGTTGTTCGCTTCCTAGTGTTTCTTACATATAACATGTGTTTCAGTGGGATCCACCTTTAGCAAAACACAGTTTTGTTTCTTGCCCCAGAAATGTTTCATCAAACATAAGGAATGTTCTTTACTGTTTAAATACATATAAATATTAGTTTCTCAATCATAATTACAGGATTTTGAAGAGCACACAAAATTGTGTATTCTTACCACATGGTGTGCTTTTCCTGCTGTATTACCTTTTTAAAGTGTCTGTTTTTCTTCACAGTTTGTCACCTGTAACTACACTACTGGCCATTAAAATTGCTACACCACGAAGATGACGTGCTACAGACGCAAAATTTAGCCGACAGGCAGAAGATGCTGTGATATGCAAATGATTACCATTTCAGAGCATTCACACAAGGTTGGCGCCGGTGGCGACACCTACAACGTGCTAACATGAGGAAAGTTTCCAACCGATTTATCATATACAAACAGTAGTTGACCGGCGTTGCCTGATGAAACGTTGTTGTGATGCCTCGTGTAAGGAGGAGGAATGCGTACCATCACGTTTCTGACTTTGATAAAGGTCGGATTGTAGCCTATTGCGATTGCGGTTTATCGTATCGCGACATAGCTGCTCGCGTTGGTCGAGATCCAATGACTGTCAGCAGAATAAGGAATCGGTGGGTTCAGGAGGTTAATACGAAACGCCGTGCTGGATCCCAACGGCCTCTTATCACTGGCAGTCGAGATGACAGGCATCTTATCCGCATGGCTGTAACGGATCGTGCAGCCACGTCTCGATCCCTGAGTCAACGTTTGCAAGACAACAAAGATCTACACAAACAGTTCGACGACGTTTGCAGCAGCATGGACTATCAGCTCGGAGACCATGGCTGCGGTTACCCTTGACGCTGTATCACAGACAGGAGCGCCTGCGATGGTGTACTCAACGGTGAACCTGGGTCCACGAATGGCAAAACGTAATTTTTTCGGATGAATCCAGGTTCTGTTTACAGCATCATGATGGTCGCATCCGTGTTTGGCGACATAGCGGTGAACGCACATTGCAAGCGTGTATTTGTCATCGCCATACTGGCGTATCACCAGGCGTGATGGTATGGGGTGCCATTAGTTACACGTCTCGGTGACCTCTTGTTCGCATTGACGGCACTTTGAACAGTGGACGTTACATTTCAGTTGTGTTACGATCCGTGGCTCTACCCTTCTTCGATCCTGCAAAATCCTTCACTTCAGCAGGATAATCCACGACCGGATGTTGCAGGTGATGTACGAGCCTTTCTGGATACAGAAAATGTTCGACTGCTGCCCTGGCCAGCACATTCTCCAGATCTCTCACCAATTGAAAACGTCTGGTCAATGGTGGCCGAGCAACTGGCTCGTCATAATACGCCAGTCACTACTCGTGATAAACCGTGGTATCGTGTTGAAACTGCATGGGCAGCTGTACATGTACACGCCATCCAAGCTCTGACTCAATACCCAGGCGTATCAAGGCCGTTATTATGGCCAGAGGTGGTTGTTCTGGGTACTGATTTCTCAGGATCTATGCACCCAAATTGCGTGAAAATGTAATCACATGTCCGTTCTAGTATAATGTATTTATCCAGTGAATACCCGTTTATCATCTGCATTTCTTCTTGGTGTATATATAACTTACTATGTCAAAAATTTTATCCAAAAATTACGATTTCTAAACTGTTATGGCTATGCCTGAGATTAATAATTTATGTGAACGGTTTTGTGTGTGTGTATCTGCTTACGTTATGTTTCACTTACGTTTGCTTTTTACGTCATCTTCTTCATTGTCAAGATCTCTGCATCTAGTTGTCACAGTCACTGTTTACCAGCTGAAATAAAATGATTGCGGACAGTGTAACAGTTGAAGGTGTGAAAACAAGATGGTCGACAGTGGAACAGTTGAAGATGTCACTGGCTGTTGTTTTGAATTTCTCAGAGGTGTGTGTGTGTGTGTGTGTGTGGTTGGGGGGGGGGGGGGGGGGGGAGGGAGTGCGTGAAAAGGTGTTTTGTGTGTGTGTGTGAGAGAGAGAGAGAGAGATAGATAGAAGAGACAGGGAGGGAGGGAGTAGGTTTGAGGATTTACCATTATTATTATAATTATATATATATATTTATTTATTTATTTTTAGTTTTATGTGTGTGTATGCATGTATGTGTCTGTGTGTGCGTGTGAGGGGGGGGGAGAGGTTCGATAGGTTGGTATTATCTAATAATTCTTTGAGGGCAGAGAACAGAATTCCACTTCAGAGAGCTGTGTCTTCATTTACAAGTATTACTTACCTTCCTTCATCTATGGCTATTTGTATATGACAATTTGTTTCATTTAATAGTTTTGTGGTGGGTTCTTGTTACATTTTATAATTTTCAAATCAGTCTTGATGTCTGTTGGGCTATGATTGTTGTCCATAAAGTGTTCAGCAAATGTGGAATGCTCTTCTGTGTTCTGTATATCTGGTATTAAAGTTTCTGCTTGTGTGTCCTATATAAACTGATTTGCTGTCCTGACATGCTAGTTGGCAAATACCAGATGAGTTGTGTTTGTCTGTGCTTATGTTGGTTGTCCTTAGGTTCCTTTGTGTTGAGTTCCCTGTCCTGTAAGCTACACTCCTGGAAATGGAAAAAAGAACACATTGACACCGGTGTGTCAGACCCACCATACTTGCTCCGGACACTGCGAGAGGGCTGTACAAGCAATGATCACACGCACGGCACAGCGGACACACCAGGAACCGCGGTGTTGGCCGTCGAATGGCGCTAGCTGCGCAGCATTTGTGCACCGCCGCCGTCAGTGTCAGCCAGTTTGCCGTGGCATACGAAGCTCCATCGCAGTCTTTAACACTGGTAGCATGCCGCGACAGCGTGGACGTGAACCGTATGTGCAGTTGACGGACTTTGAGCGAGGGCGTATAGTGGGCATGCGGGAGGCCGGGTGGACGTACCGCCGAATTGCTCAACACGTGGGGCGTGAGGTCTCCACAGTACATCGATGTTGTCGCCAGTGGTCGGCGGTAGGTGCACGTGCCCGTCGACCTGGGACCGGACCGCAGCGACGCACGGATGCACGCCAAGACCGTAGGATCCTACGCAGTGCCGTAGGGGACCGCACCGCCACTTCCCAGCAAATTAGGGACACTGTTGCTCCTGGGGTATCAGCGAGGACCATTCGCAACCGTCTCCATGAAGCTGGGCTACGGTCCCGCACACCGTTAGGCCGTCTTCCGCTCACGCCCCAACATCGTGCAGCCCGCCTCCAGTGGTGTCGCGACAGGCGTGAATGGAGGGACGAATGGAGACGTGTCGTCTTCAGCGATGAGAGTCGCTTCTGCCTTGGTGCCAATGATGGTCGTATGCGTGTTTGGCGCCGTGCAGGTGAGCGCCACAATCAGGACTGCATACGACCGAGGCACACAGGGCCAACACCCGGCATCATGGTGTGGGGAGCGATCTCCTACACTGGCCGTACACCACTGGTGATCGTCCCTTTATTGAAAGGGTACGGCTACCGGTTTCGAATCGTTGTGATTCGTCCTCAGACGGTTTACATGCTTTCTTTATGACATGTGGTGTGATTTTTACAGATTAATTGTCCTAAAATATAAATAATACATAATTATAAACACGCCACACACAGATGGTTGCGTTACAGATTTTCGTTGCATGTGACTTACGTGAAACGTTGGTTTCGAGTGTGTGTTTTCATAAAATTCGTCCAATAGATGTAAATGCATTCCCACTGCATTCTTATTGTTGCACACGTAAATTGTTCTCACTGAACCCTTAAGAGTTGTCACTGAGCCGATTTCTACCACGCACCACATGTTTTGATACATACAAAGAGCTTAAAAACATATGTGTATCACAGATGCTATGATATATCGTAATATTTTTATGAAAACAAACACTCGAAACCGACGTTTCACGTAAGTCACATGCAACGAAAATCTGTAACGCAACCATCTGTGTGTGGCGTGTTGATAATTATGTATATTTTAGGACAATTAATGTGTAAAAAACGCACCACATGTCATAAAGGAAGCATGTAAACCGTCTGAGGATGAATCACAGCGATTCGAAACCTGTAACGGTACCCTCTGAATAAAGGAACTGAAAGTAAATTTGTGGCTGGTTGCCGTCCTAACCATCAACATTTGTCTTCAAACAACAGCCACGGTCTCCAGCATGTCATCATATGACAAAATTGCATAATAGGTTTCTGTACATCATTTGCGCTAGGTCTTATGTCTACAAAGTTTACGAAACCGCTACACAAAAAGAAAACCTAGAGGTAAAATAATTCATTATTAAGGGAATTCGAGATTGAACACGTGCCAGTTTCTACAAAGAATATGCATAAGACTGAAAATGTCAGAGTAAGAAAATTAGTGATTCACACCGCTGCTTAACACAAATCAAAATTAGGCTAAACCAAACAGACCAGGCCGAGTCGGAACAGACTTCCAGGCGTTGATACAGACTGTCTGAAGAAAAACGCCAAAGCTTTCACTCATGTCGTGCAAAGGTAGGATCTGAGGGAGTGGTCAGACCTCCGCAACTCATTGCAAACATCAGCCATGAAATTAAGACAGCCACCCAGGAAAGGTAAACACAAATCGTATAACAAGACCTGTGATGATGCCGTAGATGCGCCTTAAATGGACGTCTTCCTGAAGATACAAAAGTCAACCCAAATAAAAGTTCGTCTCCGAAAACGTGCCTACGACAAAAGCGAGCCCACAGAAATAGTTCAGAAGTTCCAGAAAAACAACACTCTAAAATTGCTACAAGACAATCCGCGAGGACTCTCGCGCGTGTAGACTACCAACAATATGTTTTTGTGCAATTAATGGAAAACTAGGTACAAACTGTGAAGGAAATTGCATTACACTTGCTGATTAATTTACTGAAATATGATCCTCGAGTGCAAAGGTTGCATTCCGAAAACTGTAAACCAAACTGAGTCTCTCAATCCCCAAAAATTCAAGAAACAAAAGGGATTAAATAAGTCAAAAATAACTAAGTACCTGGAGAGGATGGAATAACTGCAGGAATGTTATAAATAGTGGATGACCTCATAAGACGAACTCATACACTTCTAGCGGAAATATGTAAAATTGAAACAATTCCAAATGACTGGAACAACGTTATTATACATACTTTGCAGAAAGAAGGCAATAGATCAGACCCCTAATAACCACAGAGGCGTATCTCTTCTGCCAGTTATATACATGGCTCTATACAAAGCGTGAATAGAACATTTGACTGGGGAACATCAAGGAGGATTTAGGGAAGGCAAATCATGAGCTGCACATTCCAACAAGGCGTACGACTGTGTTGACAGACAAACCGTTTCTACTTCAGACGGATTCAGGGTAGACAGGAAGACTGAAAAAGTAATCCTCCAGATCCTCACAACACACCTAAAGTTTACGTTGTCGATGAAAATCTGCATCCTTTGAATTACATACAGGAATTCTACAAGGATATGACCTCTATCCGGTTCTGTTTAAAATCTGAGAATAAGGGAAAGAGATCAAGGATATAAACTGCGCGACCTCAGGACGGAGAAGTTCCCAGATTTTGCTGAAAACGTAGTTACCTTCACTAAGACTAGTGAAAAATCCGGGTATGCCCCAGAGACAGGTCTTCAAGTATCTTATGAGAAATACTATGGAAGGTTTTCATTAAAGTATCAGAAGATTCCCACTACATACGAACTTTGGGGAAATTTCACATGCGTCTTATTTTAAATGTCTTGGAAAAATATTAGTATTATCTGGACTAGACAGTAAAGCAAATTTAGGAAAAGTCACCAAGCTCCAGAACGCATGCAGAAGAACATGGTATCACGACTGTGAACGAGTGATATCCTATAATGCGAAACTTTGTAAATTCAAGACCGTTGTCTGGTTTGAAGCACTATATGCATCACAGACTACATCTGCTGGAGGATATTCAAAAAATGATATAATTACAAAGGAAGAACGAAAAATACTGAGAAAAATTTACCGTCTCACTATATAAATTTCATATGGATTAAAAGAAAAATTTCGGATATATAGATAGCAGTCGAAAATATCGTTTTATGGTCACATCTACAGAATAAAGAGCAATAAATTAATACAAAGCTCTGAATATAATGAATATAAAAAAGCAAAAATTACGTTGTTAGAAGAAGTTAAGCGAAACTTACCAGAAATGAATCCCATAGATGACACCATCACAGAGAGCAAATCACACATTCGCAGCCAAAGTTCAAAACCACTGGAAAACAATGGACAGAGGAACGCATGAAGCAACACTCCAATTCATGAAGAGATTTTCGGTTTAAGTAAAGAAAATGAATGTTTCAAACCAACCCAACAAGTTCACACGCACTGTTTAACTGGACGTAACGAAGAACGAAGGACGGTATTAAGGATAATATATATACACTGCCAGAAAAATAAATTGCAACGTCAAGAAGGAGCTGTTTGAGATAAACGAAAGTTGGTTAGCTTGTTTCCATATGTGAAAGGTGGTGTCTACTCCAGTTTCGCCCCAGCCGCGCGAGAGTGGCGGTAGTAGCGCCAGTACGAGGATGCAAATCAGGTTTGCTTTAAATCTACGCTGTACCGATCGTCATAGTTATTTACCTTTGGGAATGTACACTGTGAGTTGATGTTAGTCAAGCATGCCTTTAAGACGACAAAGACACCATTAGCAACACATCATTGAGGTTGCGTAATAGTGAAATGAGTAACTTTATGTTCCTTCTGAGATACTGTAGCAAGACTTGGCAGGAATGTAGCCCTTGTACGTGATTGATAGTAGTGGTGGTCATGACAATGTGCGGTCGTAAGAAGACTTAGTTCTACGTAGCCACATGGCACGACCGACATGTAAGACCATTGTGTTCGGTGCATCCTCTGGCATATTAGGCTGCATCTGCAGCAGTAATTTGAGGGTCAGTTGGCACCACAGTGACACAACGAACCGTTACAAATTGGTTTCGTTAAGGACAACTCCGAGCCAGGCGCCCTGTAGCGTACAGTCCACTGACCACAAATCACTGCCATTTACGACTTCAGTGGTGTAAAACGAGAGCGCATTGGAGAGCAGTGTGGAGGTCTGTTGCGTTTTACGATGAAAGCTGGCTCTGCCTCAGTGCCACTGACGGCCACGTGCTGGTTGCGAGGCCCGCTGACGGCCTGCAACCAACCCGTCTGTGTGCTAGATACACTATGCGAAAAAAATTATACGGACACCTGGCTGAAAATGACTTAAATGTTCTTGGCGCCCTCCTTCGGTAATGCTTGAATTAAGTATGATGTTGGCCCACCCTTAGCTTACACTCTCGCAGGCATATATTCAATCAGGTGCTGGAAGGTTTCTTGAGGAATGGCAGACCATTCTTCACGGGGTGCTGCACTGAGGAGAGGTATCGATGTCGGTCGGTGAGGATTGGCACGAAGTCGGCTTTCCAAAACGTCTCAAATGTGTGCTATAGGAGTCAGGTCAGGACTCTGTGCAGGCCAGTCCATTACAGGGATGTTATTCTCGTGTAACCACTCCGTTCTATCGTGTGGAAAGATGCAGTGGACATCCCAGAACTGCTCTTCAACAGTGGGAAGCAAGAAGGTGCTTAAAACATCAATGTAGGCCTTGCTGTGATAGTGCCGCGCAAAACAACAGGATGTGCAAGCCCCCTCCATGTGAAACACAGCCACACCATAACACCACCGCCTCCGAATTTCACTGTTGGCACAACACACGGTGGCTGATGACGTTCAGCCTGCATTCACTATACCCTCACCATGCCATCGGATCGCCACGTTGTGTATCGTGGTTCGTCACTCCACACAAAGTTTTTCCACTGTTGAATCGTCAAATGTTTACACTCCTTATGAGCAGCCGCTCAACCATGAAAAGTTTTCTCACCTCCCGCTTAACTGTCATGGTGCTTGGAGTGGATCCTGAAGCCGTTTTGAAGTACTGTGTGATGGTCTGAATAGATTTCGGCCCACTACACATTACGACCCTCTTCAGCTATCGGCGGTCCCTGTCAGTCAACATACGAGGTCGGCTTGTACGATTTAGTGCTGTACGTGTCCCTTCACGTTTCCAGTTCACTATCACATCGGAAACAATGGACGTAGGGATGTTCAGGAGTTTGGAAATCTCGCGCACAGACGTATGGCACCCAATCACCTAACTACGATTGAAGTGCGTGAGTTCCGCGGAGTGCGCCGTTCTGCTCTCTCACGATGTCTAATGACTACTGAGGTCACTGATATGGAGCACCTTGCAGTAGGTGGGAGCACAATGCACCTAATATAAAAAACGTATGTTTTTGTGGGTGTCCACATACTTTTTCTTGTACCTTCCGCCGCGGAAGTCGAACACGCGTCAGAACAAATGGACGTGGTCAGCCCACAGAGGGCTCCGCCTCCGCGGCGGCTATTCCGCACAGCGGCTCTCGCACAGCGAGGGCGCCACCGCTACGCCACGTGCAGACAGCGGCCAATAGCCGCTCCCTCCGGTTTCGTATATAGGGACCCGCACTGCCATAGTCCAACCCTTAAGTACCTTGGCGTCACTCTCGACCGTCGCCTCTCCTGGACTCCCCATCTCCGGACAATCCAAGCCAAGGCACGCTCCCGACTCCGTCTCCTCAAGCTCCTTTCCGGCCGTACGTGGGGTCTGGACCCCTCCACCATCCTCCACACCTATAAATCCCTCATCCGCCCTATCCTTTGCTAGCCCATCCGGCCTGGATCTCCGCCCCCCCCCCCTACCTTTTATAAATCCCTCCAAATCCTTGAACGCCATGCTCTCCACCTCGCCTATTGCATCCGTCTCCCCTCCCCCACGCGGATCCTGTATGATCTCGTCCCCTTCCCCCACCTCCTCCCTTTCCTTGAAAGGATACGGATCCTGTACACCTCCCGCAAACTCGATCCTCCTCATCCGCTTGTCTCACCCATCCTCTCCCACCCCCGACCACTGCCGCGCCTGTATTCCCATGTCCCACCCGGTCTCCATCTCTCCACCCTCCTCACCCTCTCCCAAGGTGGCTTCCGTCAGCTCCCCCTCCCTGATGTCCTCCTCCCCTCCATCTACCCTTCCTATCAACTTTGATCCTCCCCCACCCCCACTTCCTGTGTCCTTTCCTTTAGGCACCCTCCCTCCTTTCTCTTTCCTTTTCCCCCATCCCCTCCCTCCTTCCCTTTTCCCCCGGGCTTCCCCTCCCCCTTCCTCCCTTCCCCCTATCTCCCCTGCCCATGGCATCTGCTCTCCCCTCTCCCTCTTCCACCCCCCCCTCCTCCTCTCTTGACAGATCCTGGACTCGTACACAGTTAGTGAACATTCGCCCGCCAGAGGTCAACGCCTCGTGTTCTGTGTGTGCCGTCGTTTTGTGCTTAAGTGATTCAGTGTTATTCGTTTTGTGCACCTACGTTCACGTGTGACAGTTTTCGTTTCTGTCTGTGTCCAAGTGTCTGAACAATTTTATCTTGAACTCTACGACCGTGAACGGCACCTTGTATTTTAAAAAGTGTTTGTCTCCGTTTATATGTCCACCATGTTTTTTCTCTAAATGTCTTCATTTGTATATTTGTGTTTCTCTGCGGCCAAAGAGCGGCGTCGTATGCTGCTGCAGGCCTGCCTGTAATACAGGTTTCAAAATAACAATAAAGAAAAAAAAAGAGACCCTAGTCCAGTCAGTCTGGTACTCGCTCTCGATTTCGTTTCTATCTCGGCGGTACTGCGTTCTGGTCGTTTATCGTTGTTGACATTAGGCTGGCTCTGGTTCCGAGTGAATTTACTGTTGGTGTTTGGTGTTGTGGTTTGTACAAACCTCCGTTGTTTATCTCTTCCTTGTTGTGTCGGTCATAGTCGGTCGTGGTCGGTTGATGTCGGTTGTCGTTGGTCTGTCGTCCGACTCGTCCTTGTGTTTACATGGTGGCGCGTGGTCCACCACCGGCGGCTTCCCCGCCTGGCGGCTCCGATCTGCAGCCCAAGGCGTTCTCGCACTTGATTGTGGTTACTAAACTTTTGATCACATAATGTACATAATGTACATGGGACCTACACCTGCAGTTACGGCCTTGGGTGGGATTTTATATGACAGCAGGAGCACTGTCGTCGTTAACCCACGCACCCTGACTCCAAATTTGTTCGTCTGGTGATCCGACTTGCGGTTGTGCCATTCATGAACAGCACCCCAGAGAGGGCCCACACACCACACTTGCAACCCAACATGCTGTAGACAGTATCGACAAGTTCCCTTGGTCTGCTCGATCACTGGATCTGTCTACAGTCGAGCACATATGGGACATCATCGTTCGAAAAATCCAGCGTCATCCTCAGACAGCATTAACCGCCCCTTTATTGACCGACCAACTGCATGATGCATGGAAGTCTACCCCCATAAACTGACATTTGGCAGCTCTAAAATGCTTGTGCTTCTGCATACTTGTATGCAATATTCTGGCTGTTAAACCAGTTATTAATGTATCAGAATTTCACAGTTCATTATCTCGCCTGTGATTTTGGGATGTCAATCATTTAACTATGTTACATAGACAAATGGATTCCCAGAATTTCGTTACTTTATATTAATTATTTTTTATTTTTTTTTATTTTTTTTGCGTTGGTTTCCTTTTTCGTCAGTGTAGTATGGATTGTACAGTATATCGAACATTTCAGTATTGTTAAGAGTGTGTTAAGTAGTTTCGTAAGTGAATTCTTGTCAACTGTGAAAAATCAAATTCAACAGAAATGTATGGCGGCAGTACGGATTATATTCCATCCCTGGTTCGTGCCTTTTGCTGCACGTGCAGAAGCTGCATGAGTAGTCATGCGTTGGCATTTTAATTGCTCGTTCATGATTCAGTAGCAGAATGCACATTTGTTCTGTGCCTTGGTTGGTATTTGGTTCGATTAGTGGCGAGGGAAGCTATTACACCGCAGGGCGTATATCGAAGGAACGTTGGCTGCCCGGAATTTGCGGCACGGGTGACGTTTATGGCGGCTGTGGCACAGCTTCGCTGCTAATGACGCAGATCTGCGCTGTGTGTGTGTGTGTGTGCGCACGCGCGCGCGTGTGTGCATGCTGGCAGCTACAGTGTGCGCACTTCCGCCAGATAAATACGCGATGTGGACGGGCGTACCGCCATAGGTATCTGCGCTACCACTGACATATCACTGCGGCACGACGCAGGATCTGGACTGTTATACGGACGTGTGGGAGGGAGGGAGAGAGGGAGGGAGAGCGATGCGCAGTACTATTCACGAGAGGCCAGTTACTGACTTACTGCGACCGGTGCAACAGGGCACCACAGATGTTTTCAATAGGGATTTCACTCCAGTTGGGGTAAAACTATCCGAAAGGCGGTATGTCACGGTATTGGCACTCGAAGTCTCTCAGGCTGACGTTCGACGCCTTTACCTTTCGGTGCTACCTGTATAGTATATCTCTCGGCTTAAATGTGAGCAGGTATTGCTTGTCTGAAATATCTGTACCACCGGAAAGCACTGGAGCTAGCAGCTGGAACTGAAACGTCTTGGGAATGACATCACCAGACACTCTCCAGAATATCGTGTATACACCGTCGTTTACTCTCAGACTGAGGCACCGTTGTACACTCAGTCGATCTTCGACAACAAATTGTCCATCGAAGAATGCCTCACATGAAGAGGAAGGCAGTAAACTCTCTACTTGTAAATTGTTATCACAATTGAAACACTGTGTGTGACAAAAAAGTGAAGCTCGCAACAGAGAAGAGATAAACGAGACTTAACGGATTAAAAGTGTGTGTGATAATCTTTCAGTGATTACAATAGTGAGTCAAGATTTGTACTATCAGTCCATCTGAACACTTTTAAATTAAAAATAGAACAGGCAAAGTCAACAGGAATATTGTAGTATACAGTTTGACAAAGGAATCTGAAAGCGTAGTTCATTTGTCCCATGTTCCTAACATACTGCACTACAGTTGTGTCTATTCTTCTGTTCTTACCACATTTATACAACAATCGACATTACTTAATATGAACCAAGCAATATCCACTGATGCATTCTTTATTTTTCACTTCTCAACGCTATATTTGATTACGTACACAACGTCTCAGGAAATCAGTTATTGTCACCTGCCTTTGCTCCTGCCTTTCATGTTTAGCTTCAGTTCTCCTATTGTTATGGAATATCAGAACATACACAAATTGTTTTCTGGGCCAATACAACAGCTGCCTTACTAAAATTTCTTTCACGAGAGATATTACTACAAGTAAATAGAAATCCGCGTTGCTGAGTTTGCAGTTTTGGAAAGGCACAAGCATTTGTTTTCCACCATGAAAAGTCTGCGAAATGGTTGGTTGGGCTCTCCAAGTTCGTATATATCTCAAATTCATCTCATTCTGAGGTGCATGTTCCCTAATTATGATTTTTTTCTTGGAGGGGGTGGGGGTGGGATGCATGAAATCTTCGGTTACGTCTGTATCAACAACGTTGTCTAACAGTTCCTCGAAACAGTGCTGCTTATACTTATCCACATAACGAACGTATTGTAGTTCAATTAGAACTTTCTCTTTTATTAACGGTTCTGCCCCTTCCTTTTTCTTAAACTGTCACATCGTCGGTTGCAGGTTCCTATAGACGTAACAGTTTCAAAATCCATGGCACGAGAGGTGGTCGTGTTGACTTATTTTCACCTTCCAGATCGTCCGTTGCCTCCTTGAAAATCTTCAGAAAGTGGATAACCCTTTCCACAGCCGCGTTATGATACGACTTCATCATCTCGTATTTTTTTTAATGACTCAAAACGGTCTCTATCTGGACTTTCTGTGAATGAAATGAGTTTAACATCATATACGCACTTTTCTACCCACTTTCTGCATCCCGGTGTAAGAATTTTCTCTCATCTCGCTATTAAACCAGATCGTTACATAAAGGCTATTTGATTACGTACGGTGAAGATAGTCATATTATACAGGAATCTCATCAAATAAGAAACTTTCATTGAATTTCGGCCGCAGTGTTATGTTAATACAGTGCATCAGTCATGGCAGACGTCTGTGCGCCTCTACAGCTTTCTTAATATTAATCCAGTGATCTGTAACCAAAATAAACTGTCTTAGTTCCGAGAAAGTTTCTGTAACTTTATCATTTCTTCATATATTTCCGTAATGAGATACTGACCAGTCTTGGCTACATCAGGAAACCTTTCAGTTAAAAGTACAGTGTCTTTTAGTTTCCCTCATCAATAAGTCATGTGACGTGACAGTCTTACGATAGCTGTCTGTCCACAGATGGCACATCTTTGAACACAGGTTTTCAGCAATTGCGTCTTTCACTTCTGGAATAAGTTCACTCCTGATTTGAATAGCCAAATCCTTACTACGTCGTGCCGCAGTCCTTGGGGAAGGCAACACTCCTTGGGCGGTGATCTGTCCATTATTTTGCCCCTGTATCTGTCAGCTCTTGAGCTGAGATTATGAATTCCTCACCACTTACAACGTTAAAAGGTGAAAGGTCCGTGGCACATAAAAAAAACAACACACACAGTTGCCTCAACGGATTTGAAGGGGGCTGACAGATGCAACGCTCGACAAGTATCGGTTATGAACATGTTTATGACTATCGATTCCAGTTGCGCTTTCCTTAAAAGCAATTTTCATTCTGGCTGTGAACATAACCAATGGGTAGATACGTATCTCCTTCAGCAACTACCTGAAACAGTCGTAAGAAACACACTTCTGTATGTTTCGTGAAAACAATTTTGCGTGTAGTTAACAGATACAGCACACGTATCGATTCATTAAAACTGCTACACGAAGAAGCAGACCGATCCTGAAATGCTCTCGGGTGTCTAATTTGGAAGCTCGATTCTGTAGATATTTAGCAATCATAGAGGGGCTTACCTTAAATCTCTCCCAACTAGAACTACCGCTACTCATTCCCATTTTATTTAGCTGAATGTACGTCCCACCAGTAAGTTTATTCAACACAATAATTTTGTGATGATAGTTGTTAAATCGTGCCTAGTCGTCTAATATGAGCTGTCAGCTTTCTCGGATGGCTGGGCAATATTCAAACAAATCGTATCAATGAGTTTTATTGCAAAATGAGCAATACTTCACTTCGTGGTACACAGATGTGTCACAAGCAAGCATACGAAATAATCAAGTTTTTTCCGTACAACAATTCCAAAGTGTGATACATAGAGGATTCAAGCAAAGTTATAAGCTTTGACGCCTCTATGCAAGTCGTTAATCTTGAGGCTGCCGTTCGACCGGGCCGTGGCCAGTCGGGTGCGGCGTTTACGTCCTCTTCACATAGAGGCCGCTGCTGTCGCGTTGTCATCCTGGAGAGGGGTCGCACAGTGTGTTATTGGCTGACCTTCTCACAGCTGTCTCCTCTCTCGTTCTGAACTGGAGTGCTGGAGCTTGACTTTACGTCATAACAGTAGTCACGCACAATTACCTTTACTGGCCCCGTTTCCACAACCGCTCATATTCGGTTTAGTCGTATGACAATTTTTGGCCTGCCTCTGCGTTACAATAACGCAGTACTCTTGCCCAGCTCGTGATCTCGTTGACTCGGGCCGGCGCGTGTCCGGTTCGACAGTAATTCTCGTAGCAGCTCCGTCTCCGACAGTAACGTCAGCAATCCACAAACCACGCGCCTGTGCCTGAGATAGTGGGCCATGTACTCAATTAGATGCGAGCGAGACTGAGCCACGTTTTGACGTGCTCTGTTTCCGATAGAATGGAGCCATGAGTGCGGCTCTAGGCGCTTCAGTCCGGAACCGCATTGCCGCTCCGGTCGCAGGTTCGAATCCTGCCTCGGGCACGGATGTGTGTGATGTCCTTAGGCTAGTTAGGTTTAAGTAGTTCTAAGTTCTAGGGGACTGATGACGTCAGAAGTTAAGTCTCATAGAGCCATTTTATTTCATGGCCAGGACGCGCTTCATTGTCAAGGCACCACTCTAAAAGTAGCCGCTTTTGTTGTGGTGTTGACAGCAGTGTACGCGTGTGACTGTAATTTCCCACGCTTGACGACATTAGTGTTCCACCAGTGGTGTGAGGTGGCACAGAACGTTGCAGGGAGCCCACTACCTGTTCTCAGATCGCAGGCGCAAAAGTGAAGGGGTCGATGTGCTCGGTGAACAATACGGCGACCCCCCCCTTGTGGTGTTACGAAGTGATCAGCTGCAACCTTGACAGCGAGTATGCCTGTCCTGACGTTATAATGCCGAGGTGTATTTGTTCCGTTTCCCCACGCAGCTTGCAAGTGAGATTCTATTATTATTATTATCTTGGCGCACTTGTCGATGGCATTAGCGTTCTGTATTCGTATTGAAACGAGCCTACTTCTATCAAATAATATCAAAACTGAATCTAATTCCGGGTCGTAATGTCTTTCACAGCACTGTAAGGTAAATATTCTTGCCATCTAGCATCACAAACACCTTTCGCTGTTATATGGATAGGATTCGGAGGTCCATTATTGACCAAGGAAAGTCACACTGTCAGCAAATGCTACATCGGGAAGCGTATCAAGCTCTTACCCAATACACATGACACAGGACTGATGCTGTATTGTATTCAAAAGATGAGGGAAGCTGCTGTTAAACAGGTCTTGATTTGCGCTTCTCATACCACCCAATTATAGGTCTGCCGGGGTACGACGTCTTACAAATTTCTGTCTCATCGAAAGCCAACATACAGAAAACATCAGCGTTAGTTGGACAATAGTGCTCGAACTTGTCGTAGGAGGTGTACCGGACGAGACTGCCTCTACCTGTAAAAATTGTTAATCAGACCCCACCATGACTGCAAACTGTGATAGGATATGCCATCGTGCTACCAAACGGATGCTGAATAACTCAGCACCATTACTAACGCCAGAATCGTCAAAAATTGAAATTCTCGAATGATATCATTACCTCTATAAGAAATCCTTAGAGATTGTTTTGAAATCGTTCACTGTTTTTATAATAGGATCTACAAAACTAATCGAAACTACACAGGTGCGCAAAACGTTAGGTCAAATATAACTTTTAGATGATGCGGCACTGCCAAGTAGCGTAGCCTGATGAAACTCAGACTATATATAGAAAGAATTGATACAGTAGCGTACAAAAGACAACTGAATTAAATGCAGAATGATCCGAAGAGAAATGGCTCTTTTATTCGAAGACAATAATTATATTGTGGTCACCTCAATTCATGGTCGTTCCCATGACAATACAAAAGGCGGGTATCGCTCTTAATGGGGTGTATGATAATCACGGACAGAAACGCCTGCAATGCAACGTGCTCAGTTTGTGGCCACAAGGTTGGAAAGAGTTCTTGCAGGAAAGTATACCATTCCTCCAGCACCGCGTTTGACAGCTGCTGGATGGTCGCTGGTGCATTTCGATGCGCTGCGGTGTATGTTCACAATGCATCCCACACGTGCCCGGTGGGAATTAAGTCAGCGGAACATGCAGACCAGTCCATTTGCCAAACATACTCTCGTTCCAAGTGTTCGTCCACCTGCGCTCTTCGATGCGATCGTGCACTTTCACCCATAAAAATCGGGTTAGGGCGAAATTCAGCCCCTGAAAAGACGCACGTGAGGAAGGAATACAAAGTCACTTAAGCGTTGACTGATGAGTGTAAGGCATTCAAAAATCGGGAAGTCTGTATGAACAGTCAACATTATGCCTCCCCACACCATAACACCTGGGCTACCAAAATGATCACGGTTGACAACGTTACTAGTTACATACGAGTTCCTGCCTCTCTCCACATAGACTGAATCTGCTCCCACTCGAGGAGGGCACGGGACTCCACACTTATCCAATCATTGTGATGTTGGCACCATTGAAAACTGTGCAGTCAGTGTGTGAATGTCAAAAGAACACAACCCGCTGGTTGTCACGATAAAAGAACGCACCTAAGCAGTCGCCGTGCTCTGTGGAGCTGGAAATTGCGTACCTTGTAGTCCTGTTAAATGTGGATATTTGGAAATTTGTGGTGAGTTCCTATGGGACCAAACTGCTGAAATCATCCTTCTCTAGGTTTACACACTGCTTAATCTAACTTAAACTAACTTACGCTAGGGACAACACACACACAAACATGCCCGAGGATGGACTCGATCCCCCGACGAGGGAAGCAGCGCGAACCATAACAAGGTACCCCAGACCGCGCGGCTATCCCGTGCGGCGTTAAATGAGGCACCCGCTGTATGACGTGTGTTCGTTGTTGCCTGTCACACAATTTTACTTCTACAGATTCATGTTTTAGAGCTAACCGCATGTGGCGCTACATTCATACTGACCCCACGCCATATGACGTTCAGCTTTTTGTACACGACTGGGAGGCCTGTGGCAACGTGATAACGCACATTCATTAATTTCCACCTAGTTGTTAATACCTTATTTTACTCCGTCTACCTCGGCTTTAACTTTTGCAGATCGGTCTATGTTGAAGAAAAGAATTTGTCTGCATTTAACTGCTCTCTGATGTAGTATAGAACTATCAAATAACTATATTTTTAAGATTTCGTTTAGAAGCAACACTCTGCAGCTGCCAAGTACTTGAAGTAAGGCACCGTAAACCGCCAGCTGTGCCAATACAACTTGATACCGTTACCGGTACACAAAAACGTCGTCACTTGTGGCTACAACAACGCGATAAACAGAGTATACGATACACAGACAAATACAATTTTTTTTAAAAATTTGTCGTAAGGTCTCGTGGGAGCAAACTGCTGAGGTCGTCGGTCCCTAAGCTTACACACTACTTAAACCAACTTACGCTAAGGACCACACACACACACACACACACACACACACACACACGCACACACACACACACACACATGTCCGAGGAAGGACTCGAACCTCCGCCGGGGCGAGCCGCGCGGACTGTGACAAGACGACCAAGACCACGCGGCTACCCCGCGCGGCCAGACAAATACACAAACTTTTTTGGAAACTTATAATCTTACCGAATTTTTAATCTTATTGTCATTTTTTAACAGTAAGAAGCTCATAACTCTGAGGCTATGTATCCGTAGAGATGTGACAAGTGTTAATTATATAGGTAATGTAACACTCGTTTCATTATCAGAGAAAGAGCGAAGCACAAATATACACGATTTTCGACTAGCTGGCCACATAATACCTGGACCATAAAGTGGCGTATTAATCAGCTGTAATACTGCATACTGTTACTTAATGGAGTCTGTTTGTAACCTGAAATGTGTTGATAGTCTGTTTATTGTACGACGAAAGGTTATCTTAGGTTAAAATGACCGTACATAGAAAAAAATTATTACTCTTTTCGCTTATTTTTCAAGGATAAATGGCCACATTATAGAACTGAATCTTGAGTATTTGCAGTTGCCTTTCAAGTGCATGAGTATATACTGACGCCAAATTTGTTGACATGACGTAGCGGACTATACAGTGTATGCTCATCCAGGCCAACCTCTTTTGGCACAGCGAGGTCATGTGTTTTCGTGAGTTCCGTTTATACTATCTTTCGGAATTGGTCGTGATATGAGACCTAACCTGTCAGTTATGACTCTCACATATCAAGTTTGTGATCGTGATGTTCTGACATACGTCGTTATAATGATTGGTAAATTAAGTGCGAGCCAAGGCAAAGGCAACAGGCATTATACTGATGAGTATGAGTAAATCTGCAATGTCTGACACTGAAGGTTTCACAATATTTTTCTATATTTATTGTTTCCTACATTATGTCAAAATTGATTTCCACCTGTCTATCAAAAAAAAAAATGTCGTCTTGAAAATATTTTGAGATCTCGTAGTTTTAGCCCTCAGGTTATGGTAGTTTTGTGAACCGAAAGCGGTAGAGGAATAAAACTGTGTTGGTACAGCTGGTGGTTTACAATGCACTGATCTATTATATTTTATTGGCATTGGCTGAAAACTGAATACATGTCTGGAGAAGCGTTGTGCTTTGCTACAATGTTGTTGGCGCTGGCTCGGCGCATCGCATTTGGTACGAATTGCTCCGGTTGAATGCATGAGAGAGACAAGCCTCTTGTGGCCTGTCACCCCTCATTTTGCTCATTAAAAAAAAAATGATATCATTTTATTAAATGTGGCTCAGTGGGGCCGGCCCGATAAAGGTCATTGCTGTAAATGGAACTGGTAATTTGGACTCTGATTTTTATTCATGACATTTCAACTAGTGTTGGGCCATTGCTTGCTCTTCTGCCCTCCTTGTGTGAGTGATCTGGTACTGAAAGGGGGCTGGAAAACATGAGGTCAAGGTGATTTTCTGGAGCCAACGTTAAACGTTTTATTGATGCCTGCCATCTGTGCTTTGCTTGACCGGCGCCAGGTCTCAGTACTGTTTCCAGTCGTACGAGGAATATGACGTCCGAAACCACAGGACGACCGACACATTGGCGTCTTGCGTACGAGCGACATTTGGTTCGTTTTTGGTGGCGTTTTTCACGGCTGCTTTCGCGAGTCCACGAAATACAGGGAGTTGATTGAACAACACAAGAAGACGCAATGTGATGTCAGAGAGTCCTACTGAAAATTGGTCGCGAGGACCGCAATTGGTAGAAAATGTTGTTATCCTGCTTGGTGGGATTTTGCGGAGTGCACTGGACACAGGTGACTGGGACATTTTTCCGCGACCCCTACAATTGGCAACGTTCGAGAGTAGTAAGGTCGCGAAGCACCGTTTTCGGTGTCGGTGTTCTTTGTCTGATATGCAGTGAGTCGCCAACCTATGTGGCGGAGCGGTTCTAGGCGCTTCAGTCCGGAACCGCGGTGCTGCTACGGTCTCAGGTTAGAATCCTGCCTCTGGCATGGATGTGTGTGATGTCCTTAGGTTAGTTAGGTTTAAGTAGTTCTAAGCCTAGGTCACTGAACTATTTTTGTAGTGAGTCTTCTCTGGACCGCCGAGGAGGTGTACTGATTATGATAGTGTCTTCTCCTGGAGACACGCTTGAGCGGACTTGGGGGTAAGACTGACTCAGTGATCCAGAATGTATCTCATTGGGTTTTATGCGATCATCTATCATCAGAGAGACCAGCATTGCAGAGGTCAACGACTGCGTCATCCGAGTGCTGTTTGCTGTCTACACACTGCCTGAGATCTTGATGATATTTGCAGTACTGGCGTAATAGTGACCGGTAATTCTTCTCTGACGCCCTGAGCAGCGTATGCTCTCCTCTTTGCGCTACAGTATCCACTATTCTGCATGTGAATTTTTCACAGACTTCTCATTTCCGATCGACATTTTGTCGGGCAGTCGGGGTTTATCATTACCTCTGTTGATTGAGCCACTCAGATTATGGTATTGAGTATTTCAGAGTATGTATCCCTCTTAAAATTAAAAAAAGAACAAAAAATGTCAACTACTTATTGTCAACATTCTTATTTTGTGCTCTTGTTCTATTATCATTGTTCAGCAGACCGCATATTTACATTTTTTATTAAATAAAATAATTTTTTCCTATTTTTAATTTTGTTTATTATTTAATAGTACGATTATAAATTTTATTTTCTTTCTGGCGCTGCAGTCCGGAACCGCGGGACTGCTACGGTCGCAGGTTCGAATCCTGCCTCGGGCATGGGTGTGTGTGATGTCCTTAGGTTAGTTAGGTTTAAGTAGTTCTAAGGTCTAGGGGACTTATGACCTAAGATGTTGAGTCCCATAGTTCTCAGAGCCATTTGATTTTTTTTTATTTTCTGCCCATTTTGTTTTACTGTTGAGCCGGCCAGAGTGGCCGGGCGGTTCTAGGCGCTACAGTCTGGAAGCGAGCGACCGCTACGGTCGCAGGTTCGAATCCTGCCTCGGGCATGGATGTTTGTGTGTCAGGTTAGTTAGGTTTCAGTAGTTCTAAGTTCTAGGGGACTGATGACCTCAGAAGTTAAGTCCCATAGTGCTCAGAGCCATTTGAACCATTTTTTACTGTTGAGCACAGAGGCTGATTAGTAACTTTATTAAATTGCAGTATGTATGCAACCATTTTTACTACACACCTACAGGCTCATTTTATTAATTAACTTAGTATTCATTTCTCCATTGAGCATGAGTTAAGTGTGTAGTTACGGGGGGAGGGGAAAGTGTATGAACAGCCCTCACGCAAATTCGCCGCGCGGTGTAGACGCGCAGTCTTAGGCGCCTTGTCACGGTTCGTGCGGCTCACCCGTTGGAGGTTCGACTCCTCCCTCTGGCATGGGTGTGTGTGTGTTGTTCTTACCGTAAGTTAGTTTAAGTAGTGTGTCAGCTTAGGGACCGATGACCTCAGTGGTATGGTCACATAAAATCGTACCAAATATTTCCAGTTTTTCCATGCGAATTCAGTTGAATCCCTGGCGTCCCTTATGCATTTGCTTGTTGCTGTGTTACTGTCGACTGAAATAGCTTCACATCAGTGTGATCGATTCTTAGATAGCGATTTTTTCAGTGGACACACACCATGTGACTGGCTATTGGCCAGTTCTAAAATTAGAGCACGATTATGGCAGTAGAAATGGACAAGCATTATAGTGTACGCTGGCAGTTAAGAGCGAAAGCAGGCGTCTATTGCGGTCACGAACGATGTCTCGCAAAGAAGATCTCACTGAGGCGGCAGTCAGTGGGAACGCACTCCTCTGTCAGACGTCAGTTGCGAATGCGGCGCTGCTGGCTCTATGGACTCAGATATGAGCAGTCTTTGATGGTGTGGGCAGCACTTGATTAAAGATATAAACGTTTCCATTAATACCCTACCACACACACACGGTGGTGAAAAATTTTTGACAAGGGTGTTGGCTGTACCAGTGGGATACACAATTTTAAGCTTATGTCAAGTGGTTTCGTTCTGCAAAACATGCAGGCTGTGCTAGTGGGCTTTTTCCCATTTTAGGCATGGCGTAACTCGCAATTTTTCTTAATTTCTCTCTATTTTAAATTCAGTTAAAGTGGTCCCTACGAATTTCTCAGCCTTTCTACCGCTGGGCAAGTGGATTTTGGAAAATAAATCTATACCTATTTATACCTACTTACTGCAAATGGTGTTCTTCCCCTGTGGTGTTATAAAATTGGCGAAAAAACCATGACTTTTTAATCTACCTGTATTTTATATTGTCCGCAAGTGGCCCCTTTTCATACTTACAGAAGTGACCATCTAGGATTCCAAACATAGAGCACATGAATTCTGTGAACTATCCAGTTTCCCCACTTACCCCAAGGTTCGTCATGTTGGATTTATCAAGTGACCATTTATGTCAAATCTATGCGGAAAAGACTGATATAATTTTTTTACCGGACCTCGATAATCCCATACTTGGAATTTGTATAAGTGAGCACTTAGGTTGAACATTTCTGCTCCAAGGAAACCCTTCCTGATAAATTCTTCCATAAACAGAATCAATGATATGCCCAAGATAGACCGTGGGCCCTGTAGAATCTTGAGTGAGATGTAATGCCAATAAAAACTTAAATTAGTGTACTCTTCTAAATGACCAACATCCAACACAATAAGTCGAAGAACTCTCATTTCGATTGGCTGTCGAAATTTCTCTCTCTCTCTCTCTCCCTCTCTTCTCTGTCTGTCTGCTCTCTCTGTCTGTCTCTGTTTCTCTCCATTTTTCAAATATTTCTTCCGTATAATGTGGATGGGTTGATCATCACCGATGTCGAGCCACAAGGAGTAGTAATATCAAGTTTTCATTAAGGTATCGCATTGAAACAGTAATCTCAGTTCTGTTTCATGTTATCTATCTTTTCGCCCCAAGCGAGTTGTAAGTACGTTACTTTCAATCGCACAGCCTTATTCCTACAAGAAGGCTCTGGAGCAGGATAATGCTTTTATTTATCATGCACGTTCCATCCTGTAAACCTTCCTGAACAACAGGATAGATTAAAAGCTCTGTGACTACAAGAGACGTCGCTTCACGCAGCATGAGCTATATCAGCCATTCACTAATTTAGTAGTTGTAGGGCCAATGGCGAACATAGGGAATGTCACAGATGTTCCGTTCCTCGGTACCACGCCATCGTGGAGTGGACAAAATGAGATAACTATTCTGCTCATCCCCTCCACTCTGCGAAAACCGGCCCATGAAAATCGACGTACACGCTGGCACTTTTCTGATGGAATTTTTCTGATTATGACATGGTATTGACGTGGAGCGTAGAGACCAACCACATGCTCGGATTACGAAAGGATAGTAAAGGAAATCGACCGTGCCCTGTCAAGGCAATCATTCCTGCACTTTTCTTAAGAAATTTAGGGCAATCACGAAAAACTGGAATCAGCATGGCCAGACGGAGATAAGAATCGACGTCCTTCCCAATGCGATGTCAGCGCTCTAACCATTGGGCCATCTAAATCGGTTTCCCGGTTACCCACTAAATTAGAATGGATGTATTTTTCGGTCCAGTGATCCATACTCAGGAGATGTTGTGGAATTTGGAACATGTCAGAAACAAGAATGCACAATAAATATTTCCAAAATAAGAACATATATGCTAATGTGTCTCCCACAGGTCGCAAATGAAATCGCCGTTGTGGACGTTGAATAGGTCAAAATAAAACAATCGTAAGCATATTTACATTTAAAAGGATTTGAAACTTGTCAATAAATATTAGATGTTCCGTACACTGAAGTGCAGCCACACATCATCAAATTAAAAAATTAAAATAAAACAGTTTATAATACTTCTTTAGAATGAACGTATTACTGTACATAATTTGTAAAGAAGTCACACTGTGAGCGATATTCACATTATGTGATATCGTTAACAACAAAAAGCATCAATCGGTCCCGCTAAGAAATTATTAAATGGAGTACAAAGAATTTGCCATCAATAAATCCCTTAGATTCTTCTCAAATTGAACTGTATTATTAGTTAAATTTTTTATGGTTGCTAGCATGTTATGGAAAATGTGTACTGCTGTACAGTGGACACATTTCTGAACCACAGTAAGTGACTTCGAATCTTTGTGAAAGTTATTCTTATTTGTAGTATTGATTTCATGAAAACAGCTGTTGGTTTGAAAAAAAGGTATTTTCTTAATGACAGATTTCATTGCGGAGTTAATATATTGGGAAGCAGTATCCCTAGTACATCGAACAGCCCTCTGGAGTATGTTCTTGAGTTACACCACAAATAATTCGTACTGCACGCTTTTGAGCGCGGGAAGTTTTAGCTTTAGCTTGATGAGTTATCGCAGAAAATAATTCCGCATGACATTATAGAATGAAACTTAGCAGAGTATGTCAGCTTTTTAATTTTTAGCCGCGTGGAATGGCCGCGCGGGTTGAGTCACCATGTCTCTGATTGCACGGTCCCTCCCGCCGGAGATTCGAGCCCTCCATCGGACATTGGTGTGTGTGTTGTCCTTAGCGTAAGTTAGTTTAAGTAAGGGCGATGACCTCTGCAGTTTTGTCCCTTAGGAATTCACACATTTGAACTTTTTTTTAAAATTTTTATGTCACCTGTGTCTTACAACATTCCCATAGCAAATACAGATTTGTTCAGTCGCTTCAACAGTTTTGTGGTATGCTCAACCCAGTTAAATTTATTATCAAGCTGTAATCCCAAGAAATTGACACTGTTAACTTCTTCTATCTTCTTATCGTCATATTTTAGGCTTATACTGGCAAGAAGCTTTTACCAGTTCTGAACTACAAGTAGTATGTTTTTCAAGGTTAAATGACTCCCATAAACTAGCCTGTCTCTCTCAAACAACGGAACGCAGTTGTGAACTGTGGTGCAGTTGATGTCGGCGGGGACAGTCATACCGCTGCTGGTGGATTCCAGTTCGACTGTCCGTATATAAAGACCACGTCGGCCTGTTCCCGGGGCCTCGTCTGTCAGAACTGCACTGCACGACGCATGTCCACATCACACTGTGTCGGCAGCAGTACCAATTTTGGAGTGCTCCGTCGTCAGGGACACATTACTCTTCAGTGTGGAGGTGCAAAACTAGTCCGGACAGATCATTCCCCCTTGCTCGGTAAGTTCTTAATTTCTCAATGTCCACCTCGAAGTGGGTGTGCCTCCCTTGGAGCTCAATTCTGGCCGTAACTCGATACGACACTTTTTGCTGCTTATTGCCTCACGGTGCGCTCCCTGCAGTGTGGGACGCCTCCCCGCAGCAGGGGTGTTCCAGCTGGCAGGTGTACCTGCTGAATGGCCGGCGGCTACCTGTTCTTGCCAGGCTTTTCCTCCACTGCGCTGCCTGACTGCCGTTGGCCGAGTTCCCGGGGCCGTAAACGCCACTCACAGCCAGCCAGCCGCAGCCGGCGCCTCGGGCTGCCGCGAATGTCCGCCGGCTGCACTGCGGCACCTGTCTCTGTCCGCCTTTCCGCTTGGCTCGGTGCCTCTCAGCGACAAGGCTGCAGCACTGCGTACAATACTCGTACGTACAGCTTAACACCTCATGAATCGAAGTTGCTGACACGAGAACAATACTGGGGATCTCATAGATTAGTATCAATTTGGCTTTCTTCTTGTTCTCTCCGCGATTTTCCTACACCAAGCGGCGTCTCTCGAATCCAAGTTTCCATCTCCTTCTATCCTGCCAGTCCTCTTCGTGCATGGCTCTGTTCAGCGTCACACGCCTCACTGCCTCGTTTCAATGAAGCCGAGGTCGTCCTGTTTTTCTGTACCGTGGAGGTCTCCAGCGCCACATTCTAGAAGGCGATCTTTCCTTTGTTCTAATATGTTCATACCATGTTAGCCGTTTATTTTGCCCTAAATAATTAAAAGTGTGAGTCCATCCACGTGAATGCTACAAGGAATCTGCCAAACTTCGGTAACATGGTAAATCAATCAAATCTAAAGGCCATAAATTCAACTAAATACCTAGGAAACACAACTGAGACCAACTGAAACTGGAAAGAACACACAGAAAACTTGGGTAAGCCGAACCAAAAACAGCGCTTTTTGGCAGAACACTTAGAAGATGCAACAGATCTACTAGAGAGACTACGTACACTAAGCTCTTTTGTCCTCTTTCGGAGTACTGCTGCATGGTGTGGTATCCTTTCCAGTTGGGATTAATGGTGTACGTAGAGAAAGTTCAAAGAACGGCAGTACGTTTTGTATTGTAGTGAAGTAGAGGAGAAAGTGTGACGGACATGATATAGGATTTGGAGCGGACTTCATTAAAACAAAGGCGTTTCTCGTTTCAGGCGGATATTCTCATTAAATTTGAGTCACCAACTTCCTCCTCCGAGTTCGAAAAAATTTAATTGACGCTGACCTACATAGGAAGAAACTATCATCATAATAAAATAAGGAAAGTAAGAGCTCGCATGGAAAGATGTAGGTGTTCCTTTTTCCGGCACTGGTCCAGAGTGGAATAACAGAGAATTACTGTGAGTTGGTTCGATAAACCCTCTGCCAGACGCTTAAGTGTGACTTGCAGAGTAGCCATGCAGACGTACATGTATTTTCAGTTGTCCCTAGAATGTCTTTCGTAACTCCCATTTGTTCTTGTAGCACCTCATTTCTTACATTCTCTCTTCTTGTTGCCGGCTTCTGTGGCCGAGCGGTTCTAGGCGCTTCAGTCCGGAACTGCGCTGCTGCTACGGTCACATGTTCGAATCCTGCCTCGGGGATGGGTGTCTGTGTGATGTCATTAGGTTAGTTAGGATTAAGTAATTCTAAGTCCAGGGGACTGACGACTTCAGATGTTAAGTCCCATTCTAGTTGGAGCCATCTGAACCATTTTGATCTCTTCTTGATATTTCACAACTTGGTCCCCAAAACTCCATTTCCATTGCCTTTTATTTCTTCTCATTGTCCCTGGAGACTTTTCTCACTTTAGCACCATCTGTAGCAAAACTCTCAACAATAGTTTCGTATAGCTTCCTTTTCAAGTTTTTTCACATCATTTTATGCCAAATGATGGAGCGTAACTGTCAAACTGCCTTCTTTCCCTCTTCTATTCTGTGCTTTATTTTCTCACTACTTTCACTTCTTCTTCTTCTTCTTCTTCTGCTTTTACGGCCTCATTGTACCACTTCAGTCAATCATTTCTGGTCCTCTTCTTTGGTATTTTCCCCTTCCGAGTGGCCCAGTATCTCTTCATTCTTTCCGATGCTTTTCGTCGTTCCTCATCTGTAAATACCCTTTTCATTGTATGTCGTTTGTCAATTTTTGGTTTAAATCTTATTTCTGTGTCCCTCAACTTCTTTAAATTTGGCGTTTTGTTCTGCAAATCATCCAGAGTTATTTCCAGTTCTTCCATATCCTCTCTTATTTCCTTAAGCCATCCTTGTTGTTTCAAATTCCAGAGTTTCTCAATAATTTTCCTTGATAATCTGGTTTCTGGTATCCTCAGAATGTGACCACAAAAAGAGATCCTTTTCTTTCGTATAGTATCGGTGATGGGCTCCAGTTCTCTGTATACCACTTCATTTGGAACTATCCACCATTGCCCAGCTTTTTGATATTTCTTATTTATGCATGTTCTAGCAATTCTTCTCTCTACTTTTAAAATTTTGTCAATTCTGTTTTTCTGGGTGACTTTAAAAAGAGTTTCACTTCCGTATGTAACCTCTGGTTGAACCACTGCCTTGTAATGTTTTAATTTTGTTTTAATTGATAGACATTTTTTATTGTACGTAGACCATGTTAGTTTTTGAGCTTTTATCATTGTATTAGTTCTTGCTCGCCATGCAGGTTTCTCGTCCAATTTATGTGTTATAATTTCACCCAGGTATTTAAATTGTTTCACTATTTTAATTTCCCTATTGTTCACTGTGATGTGATCTATTACAAGTGGATCCGTTACCATTATTTCAGTCTTTTCAAATGATATCTGGAGTCCTAATTTTTGTGCTATATTTTGTATGCTTGTTATTTGTTTCGTGGCTTCCTGAATATTATTAGCTAGTAATGCTAGGTCATCAGCAAATCCCAAGCAATTTAGGTTTATTTTATCTTTCTTAGTTCCAATTTTAATATTCATAGGATTTTCCTTGTATCATTCTCTCATTACATATTCAAGAGCACAATTGAATAGCAATGGTGATAAACAATCTCCCTGTCTCAACCCTGTTTTAATCGTAAATGGTTCAGATATTTCTCCTCTAAATTTTACTTTGGATTTGGTGTTTGTTAACGTTAACTGTATCATTTTTATTAATTTAGGATGAAGTCCAAAATTCCTTAACATTTTCATCATTGATGATCTATGGATGCAATCATACGCCTTTTTGAAATCTACAAAGGTTATGACTAGTTGTTTTTGCCTTCTTTTATAGACATCCATAACTAACTTCAAAGTGATTATCTGTACTGGGCAGCTTCTCCAGGATCTAAATCCTCGTTGATATTCTCCCAGTTCCAGTTCTAGTTGATCTTTACAGCGGTTGTATAGTATTCATGACATGATCTTATACGTGCAGTCCAAAAGGGAAATTCCCCTATAGTTGTCTGGATTTGATTTTTCTCCTTTCTTATGTAATGGATGTATTATAGCAGTAGTCCAATTTTCTGGTAATTTCTCTTCATTCCAGATTTTTACTATGCATTGGTGTAATGCTATCTTTACTGGTTCTGCTGCATATTTCCGAAGTTCAGCAAACGTTTGATCTTCTCCACTTGCTTTGTAGTTTTTGAGTTCTTTCAAAGCTCTGTAGACCTCATTAACTGTAGGTGGATTTATATTTTCTGCTGGTGTTTTAATTGGGGTTTCTGTGTTTATCTGAAGAAGTTCTGGAGGATCTTCACAATTTAGTAACTTGTTGAATGTTTCTGCTAGAATTTCTGTATTTTTACTATTGCTATGGGCTAGGTTATTATCTTTATCTTTTAACATTAATGTTGGAGGATCATATCTTTGTAATTGTCTGCCAAATATTTTGTAATAGTCTCTTGAGTTTGTTTTTTCACTATTTGTTTCTATCATTAGAAGTATATCTTTTTGGTACTGACGTTTAACTCTCCTTATTATATTTTGTGTTGTCTTCCTTTGTTTTGTGAGTTACAAATATGATTTTTCTGTTTTTTCATTTTGATGCCTTAACCAAGCTTGGTGTCGATCCAACACTGCTTCATCACATTCATCATTCCACCACTGGTGTTTTTTCCTTGGATTTATAGGGGCAACTTGTTCAGCTATTTGTTTCAATTTGGGAATTATTTCTTCCAGATCATCTGTTATTTTTATATCCCTGGTTTGTGCTTCATAATCCTCATTTCGTATCAGTTTATGAGGGTCATAGGTTCTCTTCTTCTTCTGGTGGGATTTTTTCTTTGCTAATGGGGTTAATTTAATTTTAATTTTTATCATGTAATGATCTGATCCGGTATCTGTCCCTCTCAGTACTTTCACATTGTAAATTTCCTTGTGGTAATTCTTATCCATGCAGATGTGGTCCAGTTGCCATTCTCCTTTTTTCCAGTCTGGATGTTTCCAAGTTTTTAGTTTACTTGGTCTTCTCTTAAAATACGTCGACTTTGAAATCATGTCATGGTTTCTGCAAAATTCCACTAGTCTTATGCCATTTTTGTTTGTTCTTCTTTGTGCTGTCCATTTCCCTATTATGTCTCTATATCTCTTTTCCCTTCCTAACTGGGCATTGAAGTCTCCAATTAAAATTTTGATGTGATTTTTATTAATGTTATTCGTCGTTTGATCTAAGAGCTCCCAAAATTTTTCTACCTCTTCTCTGTGTTCTTTTTTATTATTTTTATCATTTGTCGGAGCATGGGCATTTATTATTGTGTAGATTTTATTTGCAGCTTTTAGAGTTAATGTTGAGAGCCTGGGAGATTGTGCTTTAAATTCTATTATGGACTCTATTATTTTCAGACTCACCACGAATCCTGTTCCAAATTGTGGACACTGTTTCATGACTCTTTTCCCTGGTATTCCCTTATAAATCCTATATCCTTGTGATTCTATCGGCTCCTGATCAGTATTTCTCATTTCTTGAAGTCCGGTTACGAGAGTCCCCTTGCGATCCATTTCATCCGTCAGAATTTTGAGTTTGCCTGGTTGTATGAGGGAATTTATATTGTGTGTCGCAATATAGTTTATTTGTCCTGTCTTGGGTTTTGGTCGTCTGTCCGTTTTGGGTATTTTCAGATGCTCTGACTCATCCAAGTTATCTTTCAGGTGACTGCCCACCGTATCCGAGTGCAGTCTTCCTTGGTTATTGCCAAGCGGTGGATTATTCCTTGAAAGATTTCCTTCCATGTTTGACTTTCAAAGGTAGTCAACCTTGTATGGAGCAAGCTCCGAGTTACAACTACGGTTGTTAGCCGTAGAGGTTGCTTAGTGTTTGGTCCGCGAGAGCTATTTTATTTCGCTCAAGTCCGCCGGTAAACCGGTGAGGACCCCCCTATCTGCCACCTGGGACGCGCCACGTCGGAGTATCACCTCTCCGCCTGCTACGACACCTTTATCCGAAATGATTGTCTCTAAATATTTATATGAACGACCACACTTTACTATACATGGTGGTCCATTGACCACGACTGGGCCAAATATTTCACGAAATAAGGTGTCGAACGAAAAAACTACAAAGAACAAAATTGTCTAGCTTGATGGAGGAAACCAGATGGCGCTATGGTTTGCTCGCTAGATGGCGCTGCCGTAGGTCAAACGGATATCAACGGCGTTTTTTTTTAAAAACTGGAACCCCAATTTTTTATTACATATTCGTGTAGTACGTAAAGAAACATCAATATTTTAATTGGACCACTTTTTTCGCTTTGTGATAGATGGCGCTATAATAGTCACGAACATATGGCTCACAATTTTAGACGAACAGATGATAACAGGTGGGTTTTTTAAATTAAAATACGGAACGTAGGTACGTTTGAACATTTTATTTCGGTTGTTCCAATGTGATACATGTACCTTTGTGAACTTATCATTTCTGAGAACGCATGTTGTTACAGCGTGATCACCTGTAAATACCATATTAATGCAATAAATGCTGAAAATGATGTCCGTGAACCTCAATGCATTTGGCAATACGTGTAACGACATTCCTCTCAACAGCGAGTAGTTCGCCTTCCGTAATGTTCGCACATGCATTGACAATGCGCTGACGCATGATGTCAGGCGTTGTCGGTGGGTCACGATAGCAAATATCCTTCAACATTCCCCACAGAATAAGATCCGGGGACGTCAAATCCGGTGAACGTGCGGGCCATAGTATGGCGCTTCGACGACCAATCCACCTGTCGTCAAATATGCCATTCAATACCGCTTCAACCGCACGCGCGCTATGTGCCGCACATCCATCATGTTGGAAGTACATCAGCTTTCTGTCATGGAGTGAAACATCTTCTAATAACATCGGTACATCATTACGTAGGAAATCAGCATACATTGCACCATTTAGATTGCCATCGATAAAATGGGTGCCAATTACCCTTCCTCCCATAATGTCGCACCATACATTAACCCTCCAAGGTTGCTGATGTTCCACTTGTCGCAGCCATCGTGGATTTTCCGTTGCCCAATAGTGCATATTATGCCGGTTTACGTTACCGCTGTTGGGGAATGACGCTTCGTCGCTAAATAGAACGCGTGCAAAAAATCTGCCATCGTCCCGTAATTTCTCTTGTGCCCAGTGGCAGAACTGTACACGACGTTCAAAGTCGTCGCCATGCAATTTCTGGTGCATAGATATATGGTACGGGTGCAATCGATGTTGATGTAGCATTCTCAAAACCGACGTTTTTGAGATTCCCGATTCTCGCACAATTTGTCCGCTAGTGATGTGTGGATTAGCCGCGACAGCAGCTAAAACACCTACTTGGGCATCATCACTTGTAGCAGGTCGTGGTTGACGTATCACATGTCGCTGAACACTTCCTGTTTCCTTAAATATCGTACCTATCCGGCGAACGGTCCGGAACTGGATGATGTCATCCAGGATACCGAGCAGCATACATGGCACACGCCCGTTGGGCATTTTGATCACAATAGCCACACATCAACACGATATCGACCTTTTCCGCAATTGGTAAATGTACCATTTTAACACGGGTAATGTATCACGAAACAAATACTGTCCGCACTGGCGGAATGTTACGTGATACCACGTACTTATACGTTTGTGACTATTACAGTGCCATCTATCACAAAGCGAAAAAAGTGGTCCAACTAAAACATTCATATGTCTTTACGTACTACACTAATATGTAATACAAATGGCGGTTTCTATTTTTAAAAAAACGCAGTTGATATCCGTTTGACCTGTGGAAGCGCCATCTAGCGGGCCAACCATAGCGCTAGCTGGTTTCCCCCTTCAAGCTAGACGAGTTTCGTTCTTTGTAGTTTTTTTTTTTTATGTTTATTTCGAGAGATACTTGGCCCAGTCACTATCAATGGACCACCCTGTAGATCCATCATCAATAACAATATCGCTTCCTACCTCCAACAATCAAGTATTCAGTCATCGTGTAACACGCCACCCGTCACTTAGCTGGTTTTGGCGTGTGTTCACCTCAACTAATTGACTAACAGATCAGCAGAGAGTGCAAAACTGCCGCAATATCGGATAACGCGAAAAAGTAATATGGCCCTGTGACTCCTGATTGAACTGCGGTGGCAGTGTTGACATTAATTTATTCAGAATTGATCACTTTTAATTAAAAAGGGATGCACATCAATGTTATATTCAGCTATTGAACACCAGATGCAACTGTTGAACAAAAAATTAATTAAGAAAGTGACTTGGGATTTCAACTACTTGATTGAAAACAGATGCAGTCGATTAGCACAAACATATTTTAACTCCCGACCTTCAATCATCACATTACAAGACTCTCCTATCAGGCAGTGGTAATAAATTGCGTTTGCGGGGAGTAAAGCGCGATAACTCAAAAGTAATTCCTATCGACTGACCCAGGCATAATGCGAAGTGCGAGAAGAATTCTACAATACACGGCCCATGAAACCCTCGTGGAAACTTTGCCAACGTGAGCCAACAAATTAATCAGTGGCCGGAGCGGGCGCAATATCACCGAATACAGCATGGCGGAGCGGCGTCATTGTGTGGACGTCGGCCAACCTCGTGGTGCTGCAAGGCTGCGCTCGTCTATTCACTCCTAGCTATTTTGCTCAGTACATAGCTGACCCAAAACTTCCTATCTCCAAGCTCAATCGTTCCCTTTGCTAAGTCCAAAACTGCAGAGATGCTCACTCTTTCTCAGGTAAGCTGAGTCAAGAACGCCACGTCCGCACTCTAGGCAAGCTGGGAATGGAAGACCTCTACGGAGACTTCTCCCAGTCCACTCTTCGCCCCGGTTTTCCCTCCAGCAAAATCACTTATGCCAATTGCACCGCAAGTCGCATTAATTATGCATCGCTTCCCGGCGCCGACCAATGCCTGCTCTGGGAAGTGAACAAATTCACACAAAATTTCTCTTCCTCTCAACTTCTGCTATTTGGCTCCTCCCAGGCCACCCATCAAGGTCAGCGTCTGCACAAACACCAAGTTTCCCGGAATTCTGACTCCCAGGAGAGTACTTCAAATTCCTTGGTCCTATGTTCCCATCGGAGGCCAGTGTATTTCATTCTGTTGCTCTTCACCTGATTTACTTCAGGCTCTGCGGACCGTGAATTCAGTGTGAAGTTGCTATAGTCACGAACACGCATATTTTGACCTCTGTTGACCACTCCACCATAGCTTTGCGCGGCTTTCTCGCATGTTTCCCTGTAAATGGAATGACGGACATTTATCAACAGACATACAAGTTCTCCGTCTGCTTCCCAGTACACCAGCATGGGGTCGGGGTCAACCACCCATGCTGTAACTCATCTTAAGGCAGCTGGAGGCCATGCTGCATTTCTGCTTTCTCAGAGCTTGAGCCACCCTAAGCTGCCTATTGTCGCTTCCCTTCACCGTTCCCCAGCCGGCCACGGTCAACTCTAAATACTTTCCTGGGGTAAACTAGCGTCCAGTAAATCGACTCCTTTCCACTAAGTTTTCATGTCATGTGAATTACTTTAAAACCATCACCCGACATTAATTACTCCAATACGTCCATACTACACCGTCTACAAGATGCATTGTGCCTTGTCAGTCATTTTGTTCAGCCCTACTGTTCGCTCAACGTGAGTTAGGTGATCTTTAATGACTTCATGAAAGGGGCATGGTTCTTGCCATCTTACAGTCGTAAAGTTAATTTTCTTGCCCCACTGCTCATATTTTTCTTTAAACTTTCTTAGCATTTAAGACTCACCCTTTTCTTGCTGCCGTGTGGGCTTAGCCGACTGGTCTAAGGCGCTGCAGTCATGGACTGTGCGGCTGGTCCTGGCGGAGGTTCGAGTCTTCCCTCAGATAATTTAGGTTAAGTAGTGTGTAAGCTTAGGGAATTATGACCTTAGAAGTTAATTCCCATAAGATTTCACACACATCAACATCATCTTTTCTTGCTCGGCGAAGATGACCTGACCATCGGAGAAATTTAAGGACAAGAGGATATCATCACTTACTCTAATTACCATGTTTTTGTACTTCGTTTCCCATTTTCTTAGTGCTCTGTTTAAGAATATTTTAAATAGTGTAAGTGCTAAACAACATTTTGTCTCAGGTTTTGCCAAGCTTAAGTTTCTGTGATAGTAACTTCCCAACTTTATCACGACACGTATTATCTGAATATAGCATGCTAATGTCTTGTACATAAGGTATTTGAATGTTCCGGTTTTTCATTGCCTTCCACATACGAGAAAGGGATACGCTCTCGTAGAGCTTCTGCAAGTTTATAAAATCCATGTGTGTCTCCATGTTGTGTGCGTCTCTTGTCAGTCACCTGTCAAATGCTGCAGATGTTATCGACACAAGCTGTCCCTGACCGAAAGCCCTCTGTTCTACTTCTTCATTTCTCTCTCAGTTCCAGTTTTGAGTATCTTACCATACAGTCTCGATGTAAAACTAGGATTTGGGAAGCCTCCATAATTACAGTAGTCATCCTTTCTTCCATTGTTTAAATATGTTTGTGATGAACCCTTCTTTAAACCTGACAGAGGCTTCTTCTCCTCCAAGACAGCGGTTAAGTAGCTTTGCGAAATGTTCAGGTAACAGGTTTTCCTGCTCTTCTACGGTTTCATATACAGGGCGTAAATTTTAAGTTGACAAACCAGAATAACTCGAAAAATAAAGGTCACAAGAAAAAAATGTGTAGAATCCAAAGTTGGGTATTTTAGAGGGGGACATCTACTAGTGCTATAACTAGCCCGCCGCCCCAGCCCCCATTTCCAAGCAAAAATGAGAACATAGATTTTCTTGACTTACAGCGCCAACTACCAAGAATCAAAACAAATGTTTAAGACAAAATGTATGTAGTTTTTTATGTAGAATCTGATACAGCAATAAAAAATGGGCGTCCCATTTGAAATTTTGAAGTTGCCTCCTGCCCCACCCCCACGGGGCTGAGGTGACGGGCTAATTTTAGCACCAGCAGATGTCCCCCTCGGAAATAATAAACTTTGGATTCTACACATTTTTTGTGTGAAGCTTATTTTTCGAGTTATTCTGGTTTGTCAACTTAAAATTTACACAATGTATACAGCTGCAGGTACTAGTGCTTAGCCAATGCTTAACTGTATCCTGTACTTCTACTATTGTCATCTTCTGGATTTCTGTGTCATATTCGATGCCTGCGGAGGAGCATATATCGTGGTATTCGGATAGATATTCTTTAAACAGCTCTTTACAGTATATCCTCCGTCTGTCTAGGCTTATTAAGTGTTAAATTTATATTACAACTGTTATTTGTTCATAAACTGTTTTATCACCTTCCCTACCTCTTTGGACTTCGAACTCCCTGTGCAGTTATTAATTTCTCACTCTTGACGTCCCACGTAGAATTTTTTGCTCTTATTACTGCTTTCTTTCCCTCTCTCCTCAGTCCTAAATAAATACTTCTGTCTTCAGTCTTATTGCTCAGAACCCATCTGTTATAGGCCTCCTTTTCCTCCTCTGCCTTTGCAGCAAAATCATCATCTCACTAGTCACTTTTAAATTTGCCAGGCGCGCTCTCAATTATTCAGAGACGTTCAAAGGCAGTTTCAAGAATATCTCCCACAATTCTCTTATACACTAGATCCATTGCTGTATCATCAGTCTGATGTAGCTTTTCACTCAATCTAAGTTTATATAGGAAGACCATTGAAGGGTTTTGGGGTTAACTTGACATGTAGTGTGGTTGGTCCGGTCTCTCTCCTTTGTCATTACAATTGTTTTGGCACCTACTAGTTTTTGGAATGGGAACCTAAGTGTACACCGAAGCAGGAAACGGTCAGATCCACATTTTTCTCCGTTGTAGACTCTGCAATCCGCCACCTTTGGACGATTGCTTTTTTTCTTGTAGCATAATCAATTATATATTGTATCTCTCCTGTAAACTGTGTCCAGGTACATTTATGGATCTCTTTGTGTTGAAAAAAAGGTATCCCATATCTTAAGACAGTACTGTGCACACATTTATACCAGCGTCTCTCCATTATCAGTGACAACATCCTCCCAAAAAATGCCTATAACCTTGCTAGCATTCTGCTTATCCACTCATCCATTAAAATGTCCTAAAAGCTACAGCTCCTTCCTATTGCTAATACCACCTAAGACGTTTGTCAAATCTTGGAAGAAATCATTTTTTTCAGCGTCAGTAACATTATTCGTGGGTGCATGTGCTGGAATGATTGCTATATCGTATCCTTTTAGCCTCGTATCCACGTGCATCAGACATTCGGTCACACAGTCCCATTTATTGACGTATCGTTTCCGCTATTTATGTACCGCAATGGATATCCCCTTCCTTGTCCAGCACTCTTTGTTCAATCCACTGTAAATATTCACATAATCATCTACTTCCTCTACTGCTTCACATTTATTTTTTGTTGCTGTTAGTGCTACAATGTCTACATTGGTCTGATGAATTCTTTGAATACTTCTGTTTGTAGGGAAGCAACCCTCGTGCTGCGACAGTCTCTATTGTTATCAAATTTATCCAGCATGGTAGCTCGTCATGGCTATTCCCACATGTCCCCTCCCTGATGTGCAGATCTGGCAATGTCACAATTAAATTTATATATAAATTAATTAAATTGATATGCAAAATAATTAACTTAATCATGCAAAATATTAAATATTAATTTGTGGGTAATTTAAAGAGGTGGAAATTTTAAGGACTAGTTCAAATGCTGCCACCAGAGGGCACTCTCGGAGTCCCCTCCTCTCCTTTCTCAACTTCCCCCTCGGCCACTCCCCCTCTCATGCTCCACTAGCAGGGAGCTTCAGTCTGCCCTGAAGTGTCAGGTACGACAGGTGTAAGTCTTTATTTTGTGTGATATGTTCAGTGGAAGACACGTTGGTGTTGGACAAGGAAGAGCTCAACAGCTATATTAGCTGTAATCATGCAGCTGAGGCCTACATCTATAGCTCACTGCACGGCGCTTGGAAATCATAGATATTGAGTGAGTGTAAGAATAAGAATACATCTCATCAAACAAAGAAGATAAACTGAAGATACATTTCGCAACTCATGCTGATAGATGCCTGTAGACCTTTCTTGAAAATTCCTTTCAGTGTTCCAAAGGGCAAGAGGCAGGCATCCATCCACTCCGATTCAGTCATCGTGTTCAGAATGTGTACAATTGAGGAGATGCTGGTGACAAGCAGGGAGGATTTTAATAGTTATACTACACGCAAGCATACAGCTGAGGACTGCATCCATAGCTCTCTACATGAGGACTGAAAAGGAAAGACAATGGATGAATGTAAGAAGAATACTTTTCAACAAACAATCGTGATTCATCGTGAGGGGTTGATGATGCATTTAGCAACCTGTTCAGATGGGTGTCTGTGCTGAAACAGTCTACCTTTTCTGAAATGCCCGTCAACATGTCTAGGAGATGAATGTGTGTTCTTCCCCAACAGTCCCAGACCAGCTGAGCTAGTTCACAGTGGGTGCTTGAAGTGGAATTTGCTCCTTCTCAGGGAGCCAATAGGAACGCAGCACCCACCTTTCTTACCTGAAAACTGGGGTGGGCTAGTGATATTGCATGAATATTACATCCAGTCACGTGATTGTGACAGGGGGGGGGGGGGGAGGTGATAAAATCAGACATCTTACGCAATAATGCTTTACAGCATGGTCTGTTGACAGTTGGGAGGATAGGAGATGTGACATATCCTTGATCCAGCAGTAATGATAGTTATCTGTCCCCTTATTTTCCTCATCTGGAGATAACAGCATGTTCACATGCGTTTGACGCTAATCTGAAAATTCCAAGAAATAGACGAGTCCACGACTCTGTTCGAAACTTCACCATCATCTGACTTGTGCTTATCCAGGGTATAAACATGAACCGACATATCGGTATCCTGTGCTTCAAACTTAGCTATATCCTGAGGTTTAAAAGGGAACTCGATAGCGTCAAAGTTATAAAACTCAAAAACTTCAATATTTTTGCCGTATCGAAATACACGCTGCGGATTTTTCGTATAATTTATCTCGCCAACCACAAGTGACCACGCAAAACAAAACTGATCTATCTCGTCTTTGACATTAATAGAAGCCTTCTAGACTGCTATATCTTTTGGTAGCTCCATCTAGCTGAACCCGCCTTTGACTGGATCATCGACACACCTATGGTTGTCTAGGTTTATGACTCGCTGAGTGCTTTACCTGAGGCGCTAACTTTCATATCAGAAAACGTATCCCATATAGCACTCATGGTGAAGTCTTCAAACCACGTAGCGATTGAGGTGCTCCACTACAGAACTCTACTTCTCTCCCAAATGTAGATGATGCTGGTCTCCTCTGCAACATCGTCTAGTTTGGGGAGTTTGCAGGACAACACAGCACTGCAGTTAACGGAGGGGTACTATCGACACTTGAGAAGCTGAGAGGATTCTCTCTCCAGCAGAGGGAAGCATACTCTTAAGAAACCTAGAGGGTCGCTATATCCCTGTCATGGGTTCACAATTCGCTCATCGAAAGCGTCTTTAATCACGACGTAGTTTAAGTCGTGCATTATGTTACTGACTTGGTGCTGATGACTATTAAGGTGGAGGAGAAACTGCCTCCAACAGCAGAAACGCTACGACCAGCAACAGGGACTGTGTCCATCCTGTTGGCGAAGGTGGTTGCGGTTTGGAGGGAGAAGGTAGCCGGCCTGGTGACCAACCTTGTGGGACCGCTGACGGTGGGGAGGAGCAGCCTCAGACCGGCGCGGACATCCGGGCTAAGGTGACGCTGGTCGGCAGCTTGTAGCGTCAGTTCCTAGCCCAGACCCCGATGGCTGTTATGATGGCGACAGACCTGCTCCAGCTACCGAGAGAGAAATAAAGCTGGGATTCACAGTCGTAAAAACTGAAGGACATCATCTTTACGCCAATGTCTGTTATAAGTTTTTACTACACACTATTACAATTTCGGCCTTAGGCCATTATCGAGTGCTGATATTACGGCTTTGAGCCATGTCAACCTAATGTAAGCTGACATATAAATGAATCAGTTAACATTACTTTGACATGGCTTAAAGCAGTAATATCAGCACTCGATAATGGCCTAAGGCCGAAATTGCAATAGTGTGTAATAAAAATTTATAACAGTCACTATCGTAAAGATTATGTCCTTCAAAAAGGAAGATTAAGTAAAGAACTCCTAATGAACACGAATGCTGCTGATGATGATGCAAAGAAAGGACAAGAAAATAAAAAAGAAGAACACGCGTGATAATTTACCTGGATCTTCAGGCTGACGTAAGCACCCAGACTGAGCGAGATGGCTTGATGCGATGGTTGTCGCTGAGCTGGAGGGGGATTTGGCGACAACCATGGGCGCCAGAGAAAGGAGGCAGGGAGACGGGGGCGGCGTGGGCTGCTGGGGCAGCATCCCTGCATGACGAGACGTGTCTAATTACGCCGCAAGGAACCGCAGTCTGCAGATGATAATATATAATTACCTAATTCACCCTCTTCTCAAGACATAATGTCGTCCCAGGTCCCTTGTTCATCTGGGTCGCACTCTGCGCACTTTGGCACTGGCGGTGGATCAGGTCACAGTTCCTTCGCACAGGCACCATTTCCTCAAACTAGGCAGGCATGCGTGAGTGGGGCTCAGGCAGCTGCCGCTCATGTTGATCTACGGATGCTGCTACATAGACAACTAGGAACAGGAACTGGAAACTTTTTCTATATATACACTGCGAAACCCCATTTCCATCTACTTACATGACGGTTGCTCAGTGCGAAATAGTAAACTTACTGTAATACACGAAATTTGAGAACTTGAGCACTAAATCATATACTTACACACCTGATCTGCTGGTGGAATAACGGCTGGAGGATGATCCGTGATCTGAGGGAGCAGATGAGCAGATCCTCTTCCAGCCCCCAGTTATCAAAACAAATCCTGCGTATCGTGCACGTAGAAAAAAAAACCGGGACTTTGAAAAACACAGAAGCCGTTTTCTCTAAATCTATAGAATAAAGAATACACAAACAGATACCAAACCCCAGCTAACAAAACACCTGATACTACTCGTATAACGAGAATATATTGGCGCTGATTTACGAATGCGAATATACGCACAGTAGTCGATTAACAAAGAAGCACACACATATCGCTAATAAATCTATGAAATGACAATCGTTTTATGGATAATACACACCCAGCCACTTGATCCTAATTCACCGGCACGGAAATCGTTTTAACGATATCCGTAGTCAATGAAATAACTAACAAAAGCATCTCAAGCACAGTAAACGTTTTTAATGAAATCGGTGAGCACCGAAGCAAAGAGCAGAAATTACGAAGTACCATTAGTTCTAATGACAAAACGCGCTTGGACCCACGAAATAACAGTTGTTTGAAATAACAAAAATACATAGAGCTACCTAGTTCTGAGACATTTCATGATGGAACAAGTATACAGCAAAAACACAAAGTATGAAATACCGAGGTATGAAAAAAATTTTACTTACGGGAGAGCTGTGTTGGTTGAATCACAGCTGGAACTCGCTGTTCCGTATCAACCTCCAGCTGCCCCACAGTTTCGTGTATATATTCTGAAACAACGAAATTCTCAGGACATAGTTACAGTTTTTACCATGTAACTGCAGTATTGACAGTCGTACACTTGTGAAAGCACGAAATTATACACTCACATGGTAATTCACTCTCCACCTGCTGTCTTGGCCGTTTTCCGTCGTTGACACTGCCAACAGTGTTTGAAGATCGCTTCATCTCGCGAACTGACTGGCGAACAAACAATTACAACTGCTAACTGAGACAGAATGAGGGGTGGGGGGTATGTAAGGATCTGATTTATATACAGCCAAGCTCCGGCCCTATTTTAGTGGCACCCAACAGAAACGGTTATCAGCAAGCTGGGACAGGTTTGCTGAAACACACACACACACACACACACACACACACACACACACTGCTCGTCCTACAGACAAGAACCTGCATATGTTACCTTTCCTCTTTGACGGACAGAGACCCTCTTACGTCTACTGGAAAATCTTTTGTGAGCGTACCTCTTGTTTGAGCTCAGTTGTTGTGTTCCACCCAAATCTGCGAGTTCTCATAAATAATAGATACTCTTAGACTCTTATAACATCATCTCTGACAACGATATCAATCGTGTTTCGGCATATTGCAGCCCTCCCAGGAGAATCTACATCACAGCTGTCAGCTGTTTTAAACTATTAATTCTAGGAAGATCTTTGTCGTCAATATACACCCCTCCAGGAAGAGTCTTTAGTCATCTTTCTTCAGATTCAGGGATGTTATTAAAGAATGGAGCGTTTCCTTGAAGCATCGTTCTTTGTTGCTGACAACACACCTTCACCATTATTTTGTAGGTAGATCACTTAAACAGCCGCTGCTGTTAAGGTGAGACGGTTTCTGTACAAACTGCCCCTTTGTCGGCAAACCAGAGTCCTTGTGTTCTTCAATGCAGCCTCAAGGATGCCTCTGAAGAATGGAAACGTCGTTGTTTGTACGTATTCTTCGTTATTCTTCCTAGGAGCCTATGAAACCCTCACCCCAGTAGCTGTAGTGCGTTTCCGAAGGCCGACGCCATAATGGTTTCCGGTTTTCGCTTAGCGTCAATGGAAACCACCGGCAGGACACAAAAGCGCGCTGCCGCCCCTCCACATGCACTTTCCATCGCTCTCCGCGCAGCAGCGTCAGACGTCGCTGGAGTGATAACACACGCCGGGAAGGACACACCGTTATGGTGCCGATGGAAATTTTTTTCGATAGCTTTGTGACGTTATTACAATGCTTTCTCGCTAATTTAAGATGTATATTGCATTATGGTTCGTAGTTTACCAGTGGGGGAGCGCGGGTATTAGTTTTCATGTTAATTTCGATGTTTTTTTTTTCTTCGACAGGAGTGAAGCATTTGCCATGATCTGTGTGTGTGTGTGTGTGTGTGTGTGTATGTGTGTTTATTTGAAGCTTCTAGGTTGTTTGGTTTCTAGATGTGTTTAGTTGTTGGATTATATGATTTTCTTTACTTGGTGATTCTTCCAGTTACCATTCTCGTAGTTGCTCTGTTAGAGCTTCTTTTCTCAGCGGTAAGTAGACAAGCCAGGGCAAAATTCTGGTGCCTATGCAGTTGAAACTATAGCAGATAACTTTTATAAGTATTATTCTAACAGATCCGTTAAGGTTTATTTTCTCTGTGACATGCACACAAGCCAGGACAAGTCTCCGGTACTTGTGGTGCTGAAACTATGACTGCTAATGTTTATCTGGTTGAGCCTTCTTCCAAGTGAGGGTGGCGGTAGGACGGTTCCCAGTCAGTTTCTGTCCCTTCCTTTCGTGCTAAGTGCTCTGAACGATGTATGCGTGTGTTGGCATGTGTGAAATTGTGAGTGTGTCACACCCCCAGCAATTATTCGTATGTAGGTGATAGGAGGCAATTCTACCCGTACTTCTGTGATAGTTTGCTGTTCAATCCTTTCATACAAAGTGCCTTACACTACGTGTGAGTGCAAGGGGTGTGATACAGTACTGCAAATGAAAGAACTAATCGTGAAAATTGTGGAGGTGACGTTTAGGCGAGCGCACACAGAGAGTTTCCCACCAGTCTATAGCACTTTAATTACGCTATTAGGACATATAGTAATACTTGCACCAACAGCTGAGCTTTTTCCTCACTGGGGCACCTGTAGAACAGTTTCATGTGGTATTGCTGCCTAAGTCACACATGCGATCGGTAAGATGTGAGGGTGAGGGTGGTAGGAAGTTGGGGCAGAGGGTGGTGCTGTGTGGGGGCGGTCAGTCTTCGAACTCTGAGGCGAACATACACTCGCAAAATCGGATAGAAGTGGGGCGGGAGACTGCCGAAATTGGAAGTGGGGCCCGGTGGAGTAGGAGGCAGCTATAGGATAATCCAGCACCAGGACAACACCATCAAGAACACTTTTACCCCCAAAATAAATACATAAGTAATTTTCGTAATTAATGTAATTAATTTACAAATTATTTAATTAATTTGTATACCAATTTAATTACTGCAGTGACACATCTACGCCCCAGGGAGAGGAGGTGAGAGACCACCCAAGAAGAGCCGCCATCTTGGATAAGGTTTGGCAGCAACACAGGCTGTAGCTGCATGAAGGTTGTTTTGCTGCTTCTGTTTTCTTAATTGCGATGTTCTGGACGTTCCATGCACCAAAATTACAAAAATTCATGTACTGTTTTCGTATGCTGGGTCGATTTCGATTAACTCCAATCCTGTTCCGAAGCTTCACTCTTGAATTTTTTGAAGACTGAAATTTTCTGAGTGCTGGGGAGCAGGCCCGCAGCCTCAACGCCCAACCTGTAGGACGAGGTAATTTTCAATCAAGGTTTTTCTATTTTATACTGATTGTAGTTTTTGACTTAAGGGATTGTTCCATCACGTGGTTTAAACCGAATTCGACCGGTCCACTGTACCGAGGTCCATCGTCTTCAGTTAGAATGGAAGCAATACTTAACAACAATCAAGACATGTTCGTAGGATTAGTGAATATAGGGAAATCGTTCTTATGTGTCAAAAATACTGCAACCTGGTAGAAGTACTCAGGAAAATAGTTGTAAGCTGCCGGTGGAGACTGGTAGTATACAAAATGTTCAAGAGCTGACAGTGAACTGTAAGAATGGCAGACCACCAATATTATGAAGACACCCAATACTAAGAGCGAAAAGACAGGCGGCAAAAATCAAGAGATATAGATGACAGTTTCCTCAACACCCAGCGATAAGAAGATGGAAAGGAAAGATGCTAACTTCCAGCTGCACCATCCGTAGAGGAAGGCGGCAACCCACGGACTGCATCAACGAGTACGCTCACCACCGACAGTTAACAGTGCACCATATGGGCAGTAACTTGCAATACGCATCACATCATCGAGTGCAGAGAAAGAGTTTCGCTACTATCTCACTCTGCAAACCATAACTTCAGTTTACTGATCAGTATATTGTACACATTGTGTTCAATAAAATGTTCATAATGTGAATGGAAGACCAAGAAGGAAGGCTAGGATGAGAAAGGGTGTAAGACACAGATGCTGTCTTTCTTTCCTACCGTTTAATGTATGCACTGAAGAATACAGTTGAGGATGAAGAAGTAACAACTATAAAACTCACAGTTGATATTGCTATCCTCAGTTAAGGCTAGGAACATTTCGGATCCTGTTAAATTGAATGTACAGCCCAATGAGTACAGAATATGGATAGAGACTCCATTGAAGAAAGAAGAAAGTAATGTGGGGTAGCAGTAATTAGCTCAGTATGGATATCATTAGCGTATTTCGGTAGGAATTGGAAAGCTCTGGAAGTCTCAGTTACACAGGGTTGAACTAGAAGAGTACGCTCGTAGAAGGACCTTGTATCGGCAGTTACGTCTCCGTGAAGAGTCGTCCGTACATCCAGCGGTTCCTGAGGCAGCGTCGGCTCATCAGGCAAGGGTAACGTGATGATGAAAGGTGGGGCCAGAGCAACCGCCGGTCTCGCGTATCAGCCGCTGCTAACGATGACCGCTGCGCCCGCCCAGCTCTCCTGCTCCATGGTGAAGGGTGGGGGGAGGGGAGGGTGGAGGGGGCAGGGAGTCTCCGCACACTGTCTGTCCTGCCACAGCCAACCCTTTGACGTTACCTAACGGCATCTCTCACAGGGATACATGAAGACGGATTCCAGTGAAATCTGCGCTCATATATCTTTGTAGTTCCCTTCCAGTGGCCCTGGAGGCCACCTGCCCACTAAGTCAGGGCCTGTGTGCACAGCGAGAGCCCTCATTCACCGGAAACACTCAGTACGCCCACAGTGAGGCGCTGCACCGCCCTGTGTGACGTCGCCATGCAGATGATCAGCAACGTGAACTTTCAACCACCGGAAGAAGACAGTCACTCGTGGTCGGCATACCGTTTCGAGAGATGCCCTACTAACTAAGCATATTGCAGCAGTTCACATTAAATCCTGCTTTTCCTCCTTACACAGAGTGTTTACGTAAGAGCGAGCAAAAATTTAACATGACATAGAGATGCTCCACAGGACAATTTGACGTAGGGACACCAGGGTCGGAGAAGGCAGCTTATGAAGATAACAGGAATAAAAGCACAGTACCCTGAACTTTTTTATTTACATTAGTTACAGTTAACCACAAATACCATCATTGACACAACGAACGTACCATTTCTATTATATCTTACAAAATGTGCTAAAACTGATGGCCATCAATCTCAATGCAAGCATGACATCGCCATGCTAGTTTCTGATGCACCCTGGCAAATATCCCTGGTGCGTTTCGAATCGTATCACAGGCAGCTACAATTCTGGCAACTAAGTCCATCTCTATACCAACTGGGGTGTCATAAAAAGTGATTTTATATATCCCCATAGTAAATAATCAAAGGGATTGAGATCAGGTGACCTCACAGTTATACGACCTCCCTTCCCAAGCCAACGACCAGGAAATACTTCCTAGTAATCATGCTGTCTTCCCCGGCTAAATTAGTTTATGATGCATAATCTATACTTTTGATGTCTTCAGAAATTCCCTTAACAGCACTGGACAAAATAGTATACATCGGTCACATTCCTACCTCATGGGTCCCACTTTACATTTCGTCATCTCATATTTCCAAGCAATAAACATATTACTGAATTATCTCACTATTATATGTGCAAATCCTGTATGAATTCGTAGCTCGATTCTCAGTACAGCCCTCCACTGGTGTTCCTAAAATTCTCGGGAGTACAAATTGTTGATAAATATATCTCACACAAAATATGTCAAACATTAAAGCCTCAAAAACAATTTGACTGTTGTGAAAAAATCAAGGTCCATTTTCACAGTCATTGTTCCTTTCCCTTCTTAGTCATCTCTCATGGATACTGTTAAAAATCTTAAAAAAGAAAGAAACACAGTTCCTCTTGAAATGTCAAGACTACATATAAAATAGTTTACTGAGCCAGTAACTTATTTATTTTGCCACTACACGTTTTGATTTTATCATTCTATCATCTTCAGGTGGCTGTTGTGGCTGAGTTGATGCCACAGTGGCTTGTGCATTAATGATCTGCTGGACTGCTGTCATGAGTTGCGACATTTGGTGGTTCTGAAACTGAATAAAGTGCATTGGACCAAAGCCAACAGCAACCTAAGGCATTAGTGCAGGTGGTATAGGAGGCAGGTTGGAGGTCGTGTGAATGAGAGGAGTGCCGCAACAAAGTAATTAAAAACAAGTAGCGAAAGCGTTGCGTCTAGTTTCAAGAAAGAACACAATTATTGTCAGTGCTCCTCTGAAAGAAAAGAGAAAATTAGTAGTGATGCGCTGTTATGGAGCGGCGTAGAGTGAAGGCAGCTCTGGCTCTGGAATCCTGGTCGCCAGACGTTGTGTCGGCTGCTGTGGGAGTCACCACCGACACAGACAAGGTAGGAGAGAAGTTGTGATGGTCGAACAGGAGCACACTGTATAATGCACTTTCTGACTAACGAGAACTTTTATTTCCATGAAGAGAAGAAGAATAATTTAACCTGATTCCTGTGCAAGTAATTTTACACACTATTAATACTCGCAGAACGCACACTATCATCTTACTATTGCTCCGTACTGATGTTCTCCAACTCTGCGACCGAAGTGGGGCCGACCAGTGATGGGCGGCTGGTTAAGTCAGCATTGACCGGGGGCCGCTGTGCTCTTGTCTTTCTGTAGGCGTGGAGCTGCCCGTTCTTTCCGCTGGCGCGCTGGTCAGCGCCTTCTTGGTGCCGTTTCTTGGCGCTGCTCTGGTCGGTGTGCAGTCGATGGCTTAGGACTGCACAGTTACCATCCCACGTGCAATTTTTGTGTAGCTTTCATCTTTTAGAAAACCAAACGAAGAAGATGTTTGCTGACAACGTCTCTGGTGAGCCTCTTATTTTTGTGCACGCAACGGCCTGACTGGCTAACTCCAATACTAATTAACTCAGAAACGGTGCGGTGTATAGATTTTTTTCTAGAGAATTATTACTCAGCACAACTTTCCCTGCAACACCCTTACAAGCTTTTGCAGATTTTTTCTGTAGAAAACAGATACAAACCATAGACGACTGTCACCTAAAATTAGACTTTATAGGATGGGGGAAGCACTTCCCTTACAGTTAATTTTATTACATGAATACCTGTTCGAAAAAAAAAATCCAGGTGTTGATACCCAGAATGAAAAGAACCAACAATAAAAATAACGACGGTCGTGTGACTCAGTTTTTTCACCGCTCGTGAGATTTTGCACTCACGGCGGATTAAAAGACCGTATGAGTCATGTGACGCAGCGGGTGACGTCCGCATTACGAAAATTACAGAATTCGGTCCAATGAGTTTTATTAACATTAAGAGTGATGGTAAGTACTAAATGGTTTACCATCGTGTCGGAAAATACCATGACTATGTCAAACATAATAATCGGAATGTAAGCAAGACACATTTACAAGAAATTTCAGTACAAATCTGATCTGTTTATACTAATGGCGAACGAGCGAGGAGGCGCAGTGGTTAGTACACTGGACTCGCATTCGGGAGGACGACGGTCCAATCCTGTGTCCGGTCATCCTTATATAGGTTTTCCGTGATTTCCCTAAATCGCTTCAGGCAAATGCCAGGATCGTTCCTTTGAAAGGGCACGGCCAGCCTACCCTTCCCCGTCCTTCCCTAATACGATGAGACCGATGACCTTGCTGTCTGGTCCCCTTCTCAAAAACAACCCAACTAATGGCGAACTCAGAATCCCGCCCTAAATTTGACTGGAATGGAGAAAAAACTATTCCATGCAACAATAACTTCCATCATTCCGCACTGAAGCGCCAAAGAAACTGGTATATACACGCGTATTCAAATATAGAGGTAAGTAAACAGGGAGAATACGGCGCCTGTATGAGACAACAATTTCCTGGCGCAGTTGATAGATTGGGCACTGCTGCTACAATGGCAAGTTATCAAGATTTAAGTGAGTTTGAACGTGGAGCTATAGTCGGCGCACGAAATATGTCACATAGCATCTCCGAAGTAGTAGGGATTTTCCCGTATGACCATTTGACGAGCGTACCGTGAATATCAGGAATCCGGTAAAACATCAAATCTCCGATATCACTGCTGCCGGAGAAACACCCTGCAAGAACGGAACCAACGACAACTGAAGAAAATCGCTCAACGTGGCAGAAATGCAATACCTCCCATAATTGTTGCAGTTTTCGATGCTGGGCCACCAACAAGTGTCAGCGTGCGTGACATTCAACGAAACATCATCGACATGGGCTTTCGAAGCTATAGGCCCTCTCATGAGCCACTGATGACTACACGACACAATGCTTTACGCCTCGCCTGGGTCCGTCAATATCGACATTGGACTGTTGATGGCTGGTAGCATGTTGCCTGGTCGGACGACTCTCGTTCCAAATTGTATCGAGCGGATACACGTGTGCAATTGTGGAGACAACCTTATGAATCCATGGAACCTGCATGTCAACAGGGGACTGTTCAAGCTGGTGGAGGTCCTGTAATGGTGTGGGGCGCGTGCTGTTGGTGTGTTATGGGACCCCTGACATGTCTAGATACGACTCTGACTGGTGACATGTACGTAAGCATCCTGTCTGATCAAGTGCATCCATTGCTGTCCATTATGCATTGCGACGGACTTGGGCAATTCCATCAGGTCAATGCGACACCTCACACGTCCAGAACTGTTAAAAAGTGGATTAAGAAACGTTCTTCTTTCTCAGTTTAAACATTTCCAGTGGATACCAACTGAGACGTCCAATTGTGCAGCACAGTGTTTGATTGTGGTGCGTCGATCTTCTCAAATGAGAGTGTCCGCACGTTCCAACATTGCAGGAGTCACAGCTGTGTATTGCCGACTCCGATGTGAACATTATTGAGAATATCTGTGATGCCTTGCAACTTACTGTTCAGAAGAGTTCTCGAACCCCTCGTATTCTTACGGATTTATGAACAGGACCGCTGGATTTATGGTGGCAATTCGCTCCAGCACTACTTCATATGTTGGTCGACTCGATGCCGCGTCGTGTTGCGGCACTGCTGTGTGCTCATCAGGGCCCTACACAATATTAGGCAGGTGTGCCAGTTTCTTTGGCTCTTAAATGTAGTACCAACAAATTGTAAGCCATGGGGTGGACCAGGGGCAATGCATGTAATTCAGTCAAGCTTGTAGTATACAACAATGATTTGGAAGTTAGAGAAGAATTAACAACTGACCACTACTAATGCTGTGATCATACTGGAGAAATTTTTCAAGCTACCGTAGATGCCGTAGCAGGAAAGGTTCTGACTACAAGTGCTTTAGACACGGGTGCAGTGATGAATGTTATCTTGAGAGGCACCCATATGCCTTGCTCATACTGTGGCATCAAGCAGTCAGGCCTGCAAGATGAGTGGTCTGCCAAGCGAGTGGATTCAATCTTATTTGTCGAATAACATGAACTCTAGTACTCACAATTAAGTTACAAATTATTCTCCTGTATGAATATTACGCAGCAGAAACGCACTTCTGACTATTAGTAATTTACACTACTGACTGTTCACTACACACTGGCAATACCACATTTTCCTTCTTTTTATTAATTTAATGGCTTTTATCAACACGTGGTCATCGTACTGAATATGAATGGCGCACACATTATAAATTCTGGATATCATGACAACATACAATTCGAAGGAAAAGGCCACCAATCTTTTTCTTTTCAGTATCTTATTTATTCCGATAAATTCTATAACCGAAACACACAACACATGAGAAATTCCGCCCAGTGGGCATGGCTTTACTTTGGTGATTCTCTATCTTATGTTCTCGTAATTATTTAACGCTACAGTGCACTTTCGGGATAGGATGGTGGACTCTTTTATATATATATATATATATATATATATATATATATCACACTTCTACTCTTACAACCATCATCACGAAACTTTCCTCCAGACCGAGCGGTACAAAAGGAACATGCATAACCCACTACCTCTGAAACTACCTTGCTACTCTCCCATGCAAACCACACATACTTAAATTACATGACATACACCACACTGCGACATGGAATACAACACAAGGAATAGTCACAACATTATCACTTTCAGCTTTCCCACTTCAATTAGTATTCATCCCAGTTTCACCCGACACTGCCCCACTTCGTAACTTTTCTCTCCTACTACGAACTCTGGAGGATATATGCATGTCTTCCTGTGCAATGCAAGCCAAGTGGCGTTGCTGGATAGAGGGCTGACTCACCTTGCTTCTCTCTCAGAGTATTATAGTGTGAATCAAGCGTCACACGGAAACATAACACGCAAAGTAATATTAAGAACATATTCATCACACGCGCGAGTCCTCAACTGATACCATGGACGAGTACTTCTCTTTATCCTTTGTCTCACACACAGATTGAGACTCACACAGTACTCACCACGTGGAAGTACTCGTCTCTAATTTCAAGTCCTGCACACGCCATTTCTTAAATATTTCCAACTTATAGTACACACGCTAGTAATTCAGCTTAACTTAAGCACTCGGAAGGATTTCAACTTATTGCTACACGTGGTTTCATTGTGACCATTGGTCACTTCAGAAGATTACTACGATCCCATTAATAGTACCTGCCTGACAATTAATTCTCCCCACAAAAGTTCCTGAAATAGAGAAATTATCATTCTAAACTACTCTTAAGTATTTCACATGCATACCATGTCTCCACTCTTTTGTCCTTACGGAGCACGCCTAAGACAGGTTTCACCAACACTAGATCCAGCGGCAGAGTGCTGAAACATGGCCGTTCTTCAGGTCATCTCGCACCTCTGTCGAGGTGGGGAAAGACAATGCTACCGTATTGGTCAGCCACATTTCAGGCACTCAAAGCTCCGGTAAGTTTCATCTCTTTGGTTCCACCAAAGGTGGCCAAAGGATCGTCTCAAAGATGATCATATATTCACTTTCACTATCTGCGGTTAGCAGACGACGATACATTCATTCACTTCACAGATCTCACCAAACTGGATGTAGGAATTTATTTTGTGGGAGTGCACTTGTGATCAGTTAAATAAACAAATTGTCATTCTTTCCCACACTGGTATCCGGCTTCGCTGTATTAATTGAAATTGAGTTACAAAAAATATGTTGTTCTGGCAAGAATAATGAAGTATGTTGCACCTACTTTCAATGTCGGGCGGTACTGTACCCTTTCACCACCGGCTACACACGCAGAAAAAAAAATTTCATGGTACTATCCTTGCAATGCGAGGGTAGTGCCGAACATTTCTTTAAGAAAGCTGTATTAGAACAAATCTAGCAAGTCACCATAATAACCAGGAGGAGACCTTAGCCCCTGGTGACCTCAAATAGACGACCAAATGCTGTTACTTTACCAAATTATTGACACACTTGTTGCATTATTGTACTCTCCACAATCCAGAGTAACATACACATACAAATTTACAATAATCCACATGACAAATAAAACATTACCTCATACAAATAAAAAATAACGTTGAGATAAAAATTTGCTTAGTTACTGGGATCTTCGTTATTTTTATGAGTAAGTCAAACTCCACTAATTCTATAACAAATAAAAAAATACTAATTGTACTCATGAAATTTTAAATAGCTCACTGTCCAAACACAGAGCAAGTAATCTGACATTCATTAATTGCGGGGTAAAAACCTTTACATAGCAAAGCCTAAATACAAAACAAAATCAACAAAAGAAAAACATTGTGTACACTAGTTACATGTAGAATGTCAGGCTCCATACCATTACTCTAAAATATACATCAAACCTACAGAGAAATAAAACTGAGAAGAAAAACAATGAAATATACCCCAAGTTACATACTGGTTACGTAATATAGTTCATCTAAGACATCATGTCATACCTCATTAACTATCATCACCTAAGCAATTGCCACCACTACTCGACTGTGAGTTTAACCTTATCCTTGTCCACCAGTACAAATACCTGCTGCTGAGCTAGTCAGTCCATCAACATTGTTCAATACACGCAGTAAATAGTTAGCAATAAGTGCTTGAATCCACCAGTAGCTCTCGTATCTTACTCTACTGCTCATTTCTCTGTTGTTACACATTTAGACGACAAGAACTTGCATTTCGACTAGCCTTCGTGACACTTTAATGTGAAATATCACCACTGTGATAATGTAAATAAGTGGCTTCAGTCAGCACACCAACAAGATCATTACTGTCCACGACATCAAAATGCATCAGTTAATTCCGATATTTGTTGTGCAATTCAAACTCTTGTCCCCTGTGACAACCTTACTGACCAATGCAACAAGAGCCGCTACGTTAGTATTACGCCACCGGCTAATAATTAAAGCATTATTGTACCAAATATTCTAATAAACATGCTAGGTGAACTCGATAACCCAGAACTAACAAAAAAAGAAAAAACACTAACTATTCTAAACACAAATGTTACTGAAATACAATTACACTTGCTGTCCCTTCAGGAATGAAACATATAAAAAAATTACGCAATTACAAGTACAAATACATTATTCCCTATCTTGCAAGTCACACAGAATCAATTCATTCTGTGATTTTCTTGGGGTCAAAAAAGTTGCTGGTAGGTTCCCCAGAAACACTGTCTCGGTGTCAAAGCTCTCCCATGGTTACCCGGACGAAAGTCTTTAAGTCACTCAAATCGGCATTTTGAACACATTAAACACAAATGTCATAGTCACTCTCAGAGTACCATCCACACGAATCTGGTTGTCCAGAAATGGCCCAACAGCTACTATTACCCACAGTTCTGTCCTTTCAGTTCATGTGTAATTAAAAGTCGCAAGTTCCAACCACCAGCACTTATTCCCGCACCAATTAAAGAAATGTCTCCTACTACAAATGCAAATGTCAATGTCCCACTTTAGTTTCTTGCATTCATACAACAATTAGTCACCAAACGACAACTATCCTATTTAAGTATACCTAGCGTCCCACATGCAATTCACAAAGCACACTTAACAAGTCAATGCCAAAAGTTTATGGATCCCACTGTTCAGTGGTCAAGACAAAACAAAACAATCGTCCTGTCTGCTAAAGACAAAATCTTCTCCACCACTAACAACATGGAAACACCAGTCCTTCACTTTCCACCTTGTGGAGACATACGAGCAGTCATCTTGTTTCACAGCTCCACAGTCCAGTACTAGTTAATAGTTGCCGTAAAAAAATTCCCGCCCGACTGTGCCACGCGTTGTTCATTCTGCCATCACGACGCCACCGCGCAAGCCGAGCAGAAAAAAAACCACCCGCTGTTGCCTCCGCGGGATACTGTCTCCAGTCGTATGGGTGGCGCAACTTATGAATGGCGCTCCAGGCCGTTGACCTGCTGTAGTGGGGGCGTGGAGTGTACCCCGACCGACAATGGAGTGGGGAGCACCGTGGCTCTGTCGCCTCTCCCATGGCGACGTCAGCTTGGCCTCCCGCTTTGTTTTTGTGTAGGTACGGGCGCGTTCTGCTTGGGCACCTCAGCGCTACGACACCTAATCAGTCAGACCCTTCCGTGCATCTCGCAACATTACAGACAAAACGATATTCTTACAGTATTTAAATACTCATTGATTACATGTATGATCTATTAGATACATTGGTAATAAAAGAATCCTTGTTCTAAAAAACATAAAATCATACATCCGAGTTTTATACACATACAACATCTACATTTATCTCTTTTCTATATACAGCCCACACTTGTGATATTGATTGTACCTGTCGTCCCTCATACAAAACAAGAAAGTGTCAAAAGAAAGAAAAGGAATAAGAAACAAAATATACAGCTCATAATTACAATATCAAATAGTAGACTACTCTAACATCCTATCATAGTGAAAATATTAGAAACCGTTGATTCTAAAACTACAATATACAATGAACCTTTGTGCTTGTGACAGACTGAAATTAATACCCCTTGAAAGTGTTCTAACAAAAAAATAAGAAATAATCTACACAGCTCACAATTACCTACCACATGTTGTTAAATAGTAAACTACTTTAACATCCGAACACTATAAACATTTTATAGACTGATGACTCTAAATCTACAACGTACAATGTACCTTTGTGCTTGTGACAGACTGAAATTATTATCTCTTTATATATTTTACCTTTTTATTATACATAACAACATATCTAGGACATGTGTGTACCATCCATATGATGTCAGATCCTGACCTGCCATCGAGGTTCATCCAAATCAAACAATAAAACACAATAATGTTTTAGTTATGGATCCGTAGCATCCCCTTTACAGGAGTGTGCGCATTCATCACACTACTCTACGACTCTCACACACCAGACATCACATTTTCCTTCTCATTCAATCCATTAATACACTAACAGAATAGGTCTAGAAGTCAGCTAACCTTAACACCACCACACTCACGACAACATACCATACCTTTGCTCCCTTATACTCAACCACATAACACATGGGGTTGTTTCGGAGATACCATTCCAGTCTCCGATTACGTCCTTGCACTCTGCACCTTTCTCCATTGGCTTAGCTCTGCATTCACTTTACCGATTATTCATCCTGCTAAATATCACTTTAGAATTGCGACATTTCGTCTAAGACAAAAAATACACAAATTATTCATCCTGCAAAATAACTGTACACATTCTTAGTAGCGTTTTGATTAGTTGTACTGCTACCAGGCTTCAACAACAGCAACAACAAAAATTATTTTTTTCATATTGCAAATGTTATGGTAAGAATTAGATTTACACTTATATTACATCTTACGTCAGTATTCCACAATGTTCACCATCTAGATCTCACACTCCCTTTATGTCCTTTCAAGTTGTGCAGTTGTCCTCATCTCTTCATTCGTATTTCGGCTCTCTGTCCGTCCATTACTCCATCATTTCCTGGTCTTCCTTCGCCATTCGCATCAATCTGGATTGCAGCATACACAGGCCTCTCTGTAACATACATCTAAGACATCTCCATATTATTAATTCTAATCACCTTCATTTACCACTGTTTCATCACGTCGAATCTCTCTTTATTAATCACACTGCTTCACGTTGCTTCTCTCCTTATATATCACCTTTATCCACTACTATTTATCACGTCGCTTCTCTCTCTATCTACCATCTTTATCCACTCATTAATCATCACGTCGTTTCTGCTTGATCCTTATTCATATGACAAAAAACCTTATGTTCGATTTGACCCTGCGTAATGTTACAGACCACAAATAAATACTCTGACTATCTACCATAAATTGCCTACTTTCGATCTATCCTTAACTTTTCCATAATTTGATGTTAGAAATGTGATGAAGCCCACGCAGTTGTTTTCCCTTGATCGCCTCAATCAGTACAGCATTTTCATGGACAATACGCCTCACCCTGAATGGTCCACTGTACGCAGCAAAAAATTAGCTAGTTAGGAATCTGTGCTTACACGAAAATTAAATGTATGCAGAGAATATACAAGCTGGGAGAAATGGGACAGCCCAAGTGTTAGAAACTTTGGTGCTAGTGGCCTCTTTCCCTAACACTAGATACCGAACAACCATATGCAGCACCTCATAACTGTCACTATGACAAGGACATACTACCGATCAGATGGCAGCTAATCTAAAAACTTCGGTCACAATGTTCACTTTTTACATTACGAGTTAAGTACCTGCAATAGTCAAATCGCACTAATTAAACTGGACTCATTGGCATTATTACATAACACTTTTAGCAATTTTTTTTTTTTTTGAGGAAACAGTCCTTTTACTTTCGTGTTCCAAATCAAAATTTGCAAATTTTGCTCTGAGAGACCAGCCTAACAGATTCGATTACTGGTGTTTTTCTGTGATCGGAAGTATGGTATTTGCACTCCTACATATCAGCTGAGTATGTCTGCTACATAGACAATTTTCAGTGCCAGTGGCAAGTGTTTTAAGGCAACATGCTAAGGGCTGATATGTTGATATGTTGGATCCATCAATCTATTACGAAAAGAAAGAAATGCCAGGATTCCATGCTCTCCTGTCATTCTGATAGTTTCTGCTGTTCCTATCCTCGACTCTGTCTGACCTATGAGTCGTATGTCCGTTTACGATGTTGCTCTCATTACCAAGTTCCTGTAACAAGTGCTGAAATGATGAAGACTGCCTGCTATCACTATATCTCTGCGCAATCTCACTGGCAACTTCGTTATACAGATCCTAATGAGCTCCCCAGTTTCGTATGGCACATCCAAATACCTATTTCGTCCCAGCATTTCCTGATAGCACACCACTGGATCTCTTATACCACCTTCGTTACAATTTGGCATCATCAATATGCTTTGCTTAACCTGGTCCTGCCTACTGTTCGACAAGAATTCATTTAATAACTTGTCACGAAATATCTTGTAGCTACTACAGTCTTTAATAACTTCCTGCATTTTCGCTGTAACCTCGTCCCTCAAATGGTTACACACAAACTTCATTTTGAGGAGCGGTCTCCACGATGAAGGTAATGAATCTTGAAACTGAGACAGCCACAGGCATGGATGTTGGTAGTTATCTGGATCCGGAAAACAAGTGTACGTTTGTACCGACACGAAGTGCCTCCTACATTCTTCTTCCGCATTTATGTTTTCTGACCTTGGATTATACCCAGTTGGGTTTGCCACCTGTTGTATCAGACACAACCGTTCTTCTAACTCTCTGAGTTCATCTTCCTCTTTCTGCCTGTTTTCGTATTTAGAGTTTATCTCACTCTCCGTCTGCAATCTACCTGGTGGTGTTTCACCTTCGCTACTGCAAGCTAATTGCAACTGTGCTAGTTCTTCCCTATGTTTCCTATTTATTTCTAATTGTGCCTCTTTAAACTATAATAGTGACTGTATCTCCTCCTGGTCAGCATAAACCTCTCGATGCGTACTGTCTGAGCCTGTTTCACCTCTTATACTGATCTTTTCTACATCTGTGCTAATCATATTCATTCTGACTACTACCTCCGCAACTTCATCCCTGTGTTTATTTAGCGCCACTTCCTACTGGGTGACTTGAGCTTCCACGCTGTCTAATGCCCCTTGTTTATCTGCAAGTAAGTCCTCCATTATCTCTTTGATTCGCTCATCCGGCAACACGTCCCTACATTCTGTAATATCACTCGCTATTGCACTTATTCGTACCTCCAAATTATTGGCTGTTTCTTTCACGGCATCACATACTTGCTTCAATGCACCCAGATTCTTCTCCCCTCATCTAACCGATTAACAGCGGACAGACGCTCATCGATAACTGAGTGTAGTTTCCTCATTGCCTCCTTATTTTCCCTATCCATTGCCTCCAATCTTTCCTTGTTTGCTTCCAATCTTTCCTTAGTCTCCCTATCTGTCTCCTTATTATCTCTATCCATCGCTTCCAATCTTTCCTTATTATCTCTGTCCATCCTCTGTAAAAACTGCAGTAGCACATTGCCATTTGCTACTTTCGGTGCGCTCACCACGTTCGCCTGAGAAACCATAGCTTCGCTAAGGGTAGCTACACTTTCACTGCGTACCTGACCTAGTCCCGGCTCGCCCGCGTCGTCGGGAAAATCCCCCGATTGTGGACAAAGCCCGCCGCTTAAAGAATCACATAGCCGCGTTCTGCTGACCAATTCAGGCCCTTCCGAGTGTTTGCTGTTCTCACTCATTAACCCAAGGTCGACACTTACTTCCTGCTGCACTGCTACGTTCACCCCAGAATCACTATTCTCCATGGTGACTACACTTTTCGACAGCGACCTAGTTACTATGGACATTACACAAAAAAAAAATTATGCAACGATCTTCCAGCCTTGGACGATACAGCAATTAATTATGAATCCATGGAACCTGCATGTCAACAGGGGGCTGTTCAAGCTGGTGGCGGTCCTGTAATGGTGTAGGGCGCATGCTGTTGGTGTGTTATGGGACCCCTGACATGTCTAGATACGACTCTGACTGGTGACATGTGCGTAAGCATCCTGTCTGATCAAGTGCATCCATTGGTATCCATTATTCATTGCGACGGACTTGGGCAATTCCATCAGGTCAATGCAACACTTCACACGTCCAGATCTGTTAAAAGGTGGATTAAGAAACGTTCTTCTTTCTCAGTTTAAACATTTCCAGTGGATACCAACTGAGACGTCCAATTGTGCAGCACAGTGTTTGATTGTGGTGCGTCGATCTTCTCAAATGAGAGTGTCCGCACGTTCCAACATTGCAGGAGTCACAGCTGTGTATTGCCGACTCTGATGTGAACATTATTGAGAATATCTGTGATGCCTTGCAACTTACTGTTCAGAAGAGTTCTCGAACCCCTCGTATTCTTACGGATTTATGAACAGGACCGCTGGATTTATGGTGGCAATTCGCTCCAGCACTACTTCATACGTTGGTCGACTCGGTGCCGCGTCGTGTTGCGGCACTGCTGTGTCCTCATCAGGGCCCTACACAATATTAGGCAGGTGTGCCAGTTTCTTTGGCTCTTAAATGTAGTACCAACAAATTGTAAGCCATGGGGTGGACCAGGGGCAATGCATGTAATTCAGTCAAGCTTGTAGTATACAACAATGATTTGGAGGTTAGAGAAGAATTAACAACTGACCACTACAAATGCTGTGATCACACTGGAGAAATTTTTCAAGCTACCGTAGATGCCGTAGCAGGAAAGGTTCTGACTACAAGTGCTTTAGACACGGGTGCAGTGATGAATGTTATCTTGAGAGGCACCCACATGCCTTGCTCATACTGTGGCATCAAGCAGTCAGGCCTGCAAGATGAGTGGTCTGCCAAGCGAGTGGATTCAATGTTATTTGTCGAATAACATGAACTCTAGTACTCACAATTAAGTTACAAATTATTCTCCTGTATGAATATTACGCAGCGGAAACGCACATCTGACTATTAGTAATTTACACTACTGACTGTTCACTACGCACTGGCAATACCACATTTTCCTTCTTTTTATTAATTTAATGGCTTTTATCAACACATGGTCATCGTACTGAATATGAATGGCGCACACATTATAAATTCTGGATATCATGACAAAATACAATTCGAAGGAAAAGGCCACCAATCTTTCTCTTTTCACTATCTTACTTAATCCGATAAATTCTATAACCGAAACACACAACACATGAGAAAATCCGCCCAGTGGGCATGGCTTTACTTTGGTGATTCTCTATCTTATGTTCTCGTAATTATTTAACGCTACAGTGCACTTTCGGTATAGGATGGTGGATTCTTTTATATATATATATATATATATATATATATATATATATATATATATATATATATATCACACTTCTACTCTTACAACCATCATCACGAAACTTTCCTCCAGACCGAGCGGTACAAAAGGAACATGCATAACCCACTACCTCTGAAACTACCTTGCTACTCTCCCATGCAAACCACACATACTTAAATTACATGACATACACCACACTGCGACGTGGAATACAACACAAGGAATAGTCACAACATTATCACTTTCAGCTTTCCCACTTCAATTAGTATTCATCCCAGTTTCACCCGACACTGCCCCACTTCGTAACTTTTCTCTCCTACTACGAACTCTAGAGGATATATGCATGTCTTCCTGTGCAATGCAAGCCAAGTGGCGTTGCTGGATAGAGGGCTGACTCACCTTGCTTCTCTCTCAGAGTATTATAGTGTGAATCAAGCGTCACACGGAAACATAACACGCAAAGTAATATTAAGAACATATTCATCACACGCGCGAGTCCTCAACTGATACCATGGACGAGTACTTCTCTTTATCCTTTGTCTCACACACAGATTGAGACTCACACAGTACTCACCACGTGGAAGTACTCGTCTCTAATTTCAAGTCCTGCACATGCCATTTCTAAAATATTTCCAACTTATAGTACACACACTAGTAATTCAGCTTAACTTAAGCACTCGGAAGGATTTCAACTTATTGCTAGACGTGGTTTCATTGTGACCATTGGTCACTTCAGAAGATTACTACGATCCCATTAATAGTACCTGCCTGACAATTAATTCTCCCCACAAAAGTTCCTGAAATAGAGAAATTATCATTCTAAACTACTCTTAAGTGTTTCACATGCATACCATGTCTCCACTCTTTTGTCCTTACGGAGCACGCCTAAGACAGGTCTTACCAACACTAGATCCAGCGGCAGAGTGCTGAAACATGGCCGTTCTTCAGGTCATCTCGCACCTCTGTCGAGGTGGGGAAAGACAATGCTACCGTATTGGTCAGCCACATATCAGGCACTCAAAGCTCCGGTAAGTTTCATCTCTTTGGTTCCACCAAAGGTGGCCAAAGGATCGTCTCAAAGATGATCATATATTCACTTTCACTATCTGCGGTTAGCAGACGACGATACATTCATTCACTTCACAGATCTCACCAAACTGGATGTAGGAATTTATTTAGTGGGAGTGCACTTGTGATCAGTTAAATAAACAAATTGTCATTCTTTCCCACACTGGTATCCGGCTTCGCTGTATTAATTGAAATTGAGTTATTTTTACAAAAAATATGTTGTTCTGACAAGAATAATGAAGTATGTTGCACCTACTTTCAATGTCGGGCGGTACTGTACCCTTTCACCACCGGCTACACATGCAGAAAAAAAAATTTCATGGTACAATCCTTGCAATGCGAGGGTAGTGCCGAACATTTCTTTAAGAAAGCTGTATTAGAACAAATCTAGCAAGTCATCATAATAACCAGGAGGAGACCTTAGCCCCTGGTGACCTCAAATAGACGACCAAATGCTGTTACTTTACCAAATTATTGACACACTTGTTGCATTATTGTACTCTCCACAATCCGGAGTAACATACACATACAAATTTACAATAATCCACATGACAAATAAAACATTACCTCATACAAATAAAAAATAACGTTGAGATAAAAATTTGCTTAGTTACTGGGATCATCGTTATTTTTATGAGTAAGCCAAACTCCACTAATTCTCTAACAAATAAAAAAATACTAATTGTACTCATGAAATTTTAAATAGCTCACTGTCCAAACACAGAGCAAGTAATCTGACATTCATTAATTGCGGGGTAAAAACCTTTACATAGCAAAGCCTAAATACAAAACAAAATCAACAAAAGAAAAACATTGTGTACACTAGTTACATGTAGAATGTCAGGCTCCATACCATTACTCTAAAATATACATCAAACCTACAGAGAAATAAAACTGAGAAGAAAAACAATGAAATATACCCCAAGTTACATACTGGTTACGTAATATAGTTCATCTAAGACATCATGTCATACCTCATTAACTATCATCACCTAAGCAATTGCCACCACTACTCGACTGTGAGTTTAACCTTATCCTTGTCCACCAGTACAAATACCTGCTGCTGAGCTAGTCAGTCCATCAACATTGTTCAATACACGCAGTAAATAGTTAGCAATAAGTGCTTGAATCCACCAGTAGCTCTCGTATCTTACTCTACTGCTCATTTCTCTGTTGTTACACATTTAGACGACAAGAACTTGCATTTCGACTAGCCTTCGTGACACTTTAATGTGAAATATCACCACTGTGATAATGTAAATAAGTGGCTTCAGTCAGCACACCAACAAGATCATTACTGTCCACGACATCAAAATGCATCAGTTAATTCCGATATTTGTTGTGCAATTCAAACTCTTGTCCCCTGTGACAACCTTACTGACCAATGCAACAAGAGCCGCTACGTTAGTATTACGCCACCGGCTAATAATTAAAGCATTATTGTACCAAATATTCTAATAAACATGCTAGGTGAACTCGATAACCCAGAACTAACAAAAAAAGAAAAAAACACTAACTATTCTAAACACAAATGTTACTGAAATACAATTACACTTGCTGTCCCTTCAGGAATGAAACATATAAAAAAATTACGCAATTACAAGTACAAATACATTATTCCCTATCTTGCAAGTCACACAGAATCAATTCATTCTGTGATTTTCTTGGGGTCAAAAAAGTTGCTGACAGGTTCCCCAGAAACACTGTCTCGGTGTCAAAGCTCTCCCATGGTTACCCGAACGAAAGTCTTTACGTCACTCAAATTGGCATTTTGAACACATTAAACACAAATGTCATAGTCACTCTCAGAGTACCATCCACACGAATCTGGTTGTCCAGAAATGGCCCAACAGCTACTATTACCCACAGTTCTGTCCTTTCAGTTCATGTGTAATTAAAAGTCGCAAGTTCCAACCACCAGCACTTATTCCCGCACCAATTAAAGAAATGTCTCCTACTACAAATGCAAATGTCAATGTCCCACTTTAGTTTCTTGCATTCATACAACAATTAGTCACCAAACGACAACTATCCTATTTAAGTATACCAAGCGTCCCACATGCAATTCACAAAGCACACTTAACAAGTCAATGCCAAAAGTTTATGGATCCCACTGTTCAGTGGTCAAGACAAAACAAAACAATCGTCCTGTCTGCTAAAGACAAAATCTTCTCCACCACTAACAACATGGAAACACCAGTCCTTCACTTTCCACCTTGTGGAGACATACGAGCAGTCATCTTGTTTCACAGCTCCACAGTCCAGTACTAGTTAATAGTTGCCGTTAAAAAATTCCCGCCCGACTGTGCCACGCGTTGTTCATTCTGCCATCGCGACACCACCGCGCAAGCCGAGCAGAAAAAAAACCACCCGCTGTTGCCTCCGCGGGATACTGTCTCCAGTCGTATGGGTGGCGCAACTTATGAATGGCGTTCCAGGCCGTTGACCTGCTGTAGTGGGGGCGTGGAGTGTACCCCGACCGACAGTGGAGTGGGGAGCACCGTGGCTCTGTCGCCTCTCCCATGGCGACGTCAGCTTGGCCTCCCGCTTTGTTTTTGTGTAGGTACCGGCGCGTTCTGCGTGGGCACCTCAGCGCTATGACACCTAATCAGTCAGACCCTTCCGTGCATCTCGCAACATTACAGACAAAACGATATTCTTACAGTATTTAAATATTCATTGATTACATGTATGATCTATTAGATACATTGGTAATAAAAGAATCCATGTACTAAAATACATAAAATCATACATCCGTGTTTTATACACATACAACATCTACATTTATCTCTTTTCTATATACAGCCCACACTTGTGATATTGATTGTACCTGTCGTCCCTCATACAAAACAAGAAAGTGTCAAAAGAAAGAAAAGGAATAAGAAACAAAATATACAGCTCATAATTACAATATCAAATAGTAGACTACTCTAACATCCTATCATAGTGAAAATATTAGAAACCGTTGATTCTAAAACTACAATATACAATGAACCTTTGTGCTTGTGACAGACTGAAATTAATACCCCTTGAAAGTGTTCTAACAAAAAAATAAGAAATAATCTACACAGCTCACAATTACCTACCACATGTTGTTAAATAGTAAACTACTTTAACATCCGAACACTATAAACATTTTATAGACTGATGACTCTAAATCTACAATGTACAATGTACCTTTGTGCTTGTGACAGACTGAAATTATTATCTCTTTATATATTTTACCTTTTTATTATACATAACAACATATCTAGGACATGTGTGTACCATCCACATGATGTCAGGTCCTGACCTGCCATCGAGGTTCATCCAAATCAAACAATAAAACACAATAATGTTTTAGTTATGGATCCGTAGCATCCCCTTTACAGGAGTGTGCGCATTCATCACACTACTCTACGATTCTCACACACCAGACATCACATTTTCCTTCTCATTCAATCCATTAATACACTAACAGAATAGGTCTAGAAGTCAGCTAACCTTAACACCACCACACTCACGACAACATACCATACCTTTGCTCCCTTATACTCAACCACATAACACATGGGGTTGTTTCGGAGATACCATTCCAGTCTCCGATTACGTCCTTGCACTCTGCACCTTTCTCCATTGGCTTAGCTCTGCATTCACTTTACCGATTATTCATCCTGCTAAATATCACTTTAGAATTGCGACATTTCGTCTAAGAACAAAAAATACACAAATTATTCATCCTGCAAAATAACTGTACACATTCTTAGTACCGTTTTGATAAGTTGTACTGGTACCAGGCTTCAACAACAGCAACAACAATAATTATTTTTTTCATATTGCAAATGTTATGGGAAGAATTAGATTTACACTTATATTACATCTTACGTCAGTATTCCACAATGTTCACCATCTAGATCTCACACTCCCTTTATGTCCTTTCAAGTTGTGCAGTTGTCCTCATCTCTTCATTCGTATTTCGGCTCTCCGTCCGTCCATTACTCCATCATTTCCTGGTCTTCCTTCGCCATTCGCATCAATCTGGATTGCAGCATACACAGGTCTCTCTGTAACATACATCTAAGACATCTCCATATTATTAATTCTAATCACCTTCATTTACCACTGTTTCATCACGTCGAATCTCTCTTTATTAATCACACTGCTTCACGTTGCTTCTCTCCTTATATATCACCTTTATCCACTACTATTTACCACGTCGCTTCTCTCTCTATCTACCATCTTTATCCACTCATTAATCATCATGTCGTTTCTGCTTGATCCTTATTCATATGACAAAAAACCTTTTGTTCGATTTGACCCTGCGCAACGTTACACACCACAAATAAATACTCTGACTATCTACCATAAATTGCCTACTTTCGATCTATCCTTAACTTTTCCATAATTTGATGTTAGAAATGTGATGAAGCCCACGCAGTTGTTTTCCCTTGATCGCCTCAATCAGTACAGCATTTTCATGGACAATACGCCTCACTCTGAATGGTCCACTGTACACAGCAAAAAATTAGCTAGTTAGGAATCTGTGCTTACACGAAAATTAAATGTATGCAGAGAATATACAAGCTGGGAGAAATGGGACAGCCCAAGTGTTAGAAACTTTGGTGCTAGTGGCCTCTTTCCCTAACACTAGATACCGAACAACCATATGCAGCACCTCATAACTGTCACTATGACAAGGACATACTACCGATCAGATGGCAGCTAATCTAAAAACTTCGGTCACAATGTTCAATTTTTACATTACGTGTTAAGTACCTGCAATAGTCAAATCGCACTAATTAAACTGGACTCATTGGCATTATTACATAACATTTTTATCAATTTTTTTTTTTTTTTTGAGGAAACAGTCCTTTTACTTTCGTGTTCCAAATCAAAATTTGCAAATTTTGCTCTGAGAGACCAGCCTAACAGATTCGATTACTGGTGTTTTTCTGTGATCAGAAGTACGGTATTTGCACTTCAACATATCAGCAGAGTATGTCTGCTACATAGACAATTTTCAGTGCCAGTGGCAAGTGTTTTAAGGCAACATGCTAAGGGCTGATATGTTGATATGTTGGATCCATCAATCTATTACGAAAAGAAAGAAATGCCAGGATTCCATGCTCTCCTGTCATTCTGATAGTTTCTGCTGTTCCTATCCTCGACTCTGTCTGACCTATGAGTCGTATGTCCGTTTACGATGTTGCTCTCATTACCAAGTTCCTGTAACAAGTGCTGAAATGACGAATACTGCCTGCTATCACTATATCTCTGCGCAATCTCACTGGCAACTTCGTTATACAGATCCTAATGAGCTCCCCAGTTTCGTATGGCACATCCAAATACCTATTTCGTCCCAGCATTTCCTGATAGCACACCACTGGATCTCTTATACCACCTTCGTTACAATTTGGCATCATCAATATGCTTTGCTTAACCTGGTCCTGCCTACTGTTCGACCAGAATTCATTTAATAACTTGTCACGAAATATCTTGTAGCTACTACAGTCTTTAATAACTTCCTGCATTTTCGCTGTAACCTCGTCCCTCAAATGGTTACACACAAACTTCATTTTGAGGAGCGGTCTCCACGATGAAGGTAATGAATCTTGAAACTGAGACAGCCACAGGCATGGATGTTGGTAGTTATCTGGATCCGGAAAACAAGTGTACGTTTGTACCGACACGAAGTGCCTCCTACATTCTTCTTCCGCATTTATGTTTTCTGACCTTGGATTATACCCAGTTGGGTTTGCCACCTGTTGTATCAGACACAACCGTTCTTCTAACTCTCTGAGTTCATCTTCCTCTTTCTGCCTGTTTTCGTATTTAGAGTTTATCTCACTCTCCGTCTGCAATCTACCTGGTGGTGTTTCACCTTCGCTACTGCAAGCTAATTGCAACTGTGCTAGTTCTTCCCTATGTTTCCTATTTATTTCTAATTGTGCCTCTTTAAACTGTAATAGTGACTGTATCTCCTCCTGGTCAGCATAAACCTCTCGATGCGTACTGTCTGAGCCTGTTTCACCTCTTATACTGATCTTTTCTACATCTGTGCTAATCATATTCATTCTGACTACTACCTCCGCAACTTCATCCCTGTGTTTATTTAGCGCCACTTCCTACTGGGTGACTTGAGCTTCCACGCTGTCTAATGCCCCTTGTTTATCTGCAAGTAAGTCCTCCACTATCTCTTTGGTTCGCTCATCCGGCAACACGTCCCTACATTCTGTAATATCACTCGCTATTGCACTTATTCGTACCTCCAAATTATTGGCTTTTTCTTTCATGGCATCACATACTTGCATCAATGCACCCAGATTCTTCTCCCCTCATCTAACCGATTATTAACAGCGGACAGACGCTCATCGATAACTGAGTGTAGCTTCCTCATTGCCTCCTTATTTTCGCTATCCATTGCCTCCAATCTTTCCTTGTTTGCTTCCAATCTTTCCTTAGTCTCCCTATCTGTCTCCTTATTATCTCTATCCATCGCTTCCAATCTTTCCTTATTATCTCTATCCATCCTCTGTAAAAACTGCAGTAGCACATTGCCATTTGCTACTTTCGGTGCGCTCACCACGTTCGTCTGAGAAACCATAGCTTCACTAAGGGTAGCTACACTTTCACTGCATACCTGACCTAGTCCCGGCTCGCCCGCGTCGTCGGGAAAATCCCCCGATTGTGGACAAAGCCCGCCGCTTAAAGAATCACATAGCCGCGTTCTGCTGACCAATTCAGGCCCTTCCAAGTGTTTGCCGTTCTCACTCATTAACCCAAGGTCGACACTTACTTCCTGCTGCACTGCTACGTTCACCCCAGAATCACTATTCTCCATGGTGACTACACTTTTCGACAGCGACCTAGTTACTATGGACATTTCGCAAAAAAAAAAAAAAATTATGCAACGATCTTCCAGCCTTGGTCGATACAGCAATTAATTATACAAAAAAAAATAAAAGATCCTCACCAGTCCAGAAAGAATTGCAATCAAAAAATTTTACTTCTTAGCGCTATAACAATATATTCCATTAAAAAAAAAATCTTAACAGCAAACTCTAACAGCAAAATCCTGGTAGGGTCGAAATTATGAGAGGCACCCACATGCCTTGCTCATATTGATGCATCAAGCAGTCAGGCCTGCAAGATGAGTGGTCTGCCAAGCGAGTGGATTCATTCTTAATTGTCGAGTAACATGAACTCTAGTACTCACAATTAAGTTACAAATTATTCTCCTGTATGAATATTACGCAGCGGAAACGCAAATCTGACTATTAGTAATTTACACTACTGACTGTTCACTACGCACTGGCAATACCACATTTTCCTTCTTTTTTTTTATTTAATGGCTTTTATCAACACGGGGCCATTGCACTGAATATGAATGGCGCACACATTATAAATTCTGGATATCATGACAACATACAATTCGAAGGAAAAGGCCACCAATCTCTTTCTTTTCACTATCTTATTTATTCCGATAAATTCTATAACCGAAACACACAAATTCTATAACCTACAACAATAACACATGAGAAATTCCGCCCAGTGGGCATGGCTTTACTTTGATGATTCTCTATCTTATGGTCTCGTAATTATTTAACGCTACAGTGCACTTTCGGGATAGGATGGTGGATCTCTTTTTATATATATATCACACTTCGACTCTTACAACCATCATCACGAAACTTTCCTCCAGACCGAGCGGTACAAAAGGAACATGCATAACCCACTACCCCTGAAACTACCTTGCTACTCTCCCATGCAAACCACACATACTTAAATTACATGACATACACCACACTGCAACGTGGAATACAGCACAAGGAATAGTCACAACATTATCACTTTCAGCTTTCCCACTTCAATTAGTATTCATCCCAGTTTCACCCGACACTGCCCCACTTCGTAACTTTTCTCTCCTACTACGAACTCTGGAGCATATATGCATGTCTTCCTGTGCAATGCAAGCCAAGTGGCGTTGCTGGATAGACGGCTGACTCACCTTACTTCTCTCTCAGAGTATTATAGTTTGAATCAAGCGTCACATGGAAACATAACACGCAAAGTAATATTAAGAACATATTCATCACACGCGCGAGTCCTCAACTGATACCATGGACGAGTACTTCTCTTTATCCTTTGTCTCACACACAGATTGAGACTCACACAGTACTCACCACGTGGAAGTACTCGTCTCTAATTTCAAGTCCTGCACACGCCATTTCTTAAATATTTCCAACTTATAGTACACACGCTAGTAATTCAGCTTAACTTAAGCACTCGGAAGGATTTCAACTTATTGCTAGACGTGGTTTCATTGTGACCGTTGGTCTCTTCAGAAGATTACTATGATCCCCTTAATATTACCTGCCTGACATTTAATTCCTCCACAAAAGTACCTGAAATAGAGAAATTATCATTCTAAACTACTCTTAAGTATTTCACATGCATACCATGTCTCCACTCTTTTGTCCTTACGGAGCACGCCTAAGACAGGTCTTACCAACACTAGATCCAGCGGCAGAGTGCTGAAACATGGCCATTCTTCAGGTCATCTCACACCTCTGTCGAGGTGGGGGAAGACAATGCTACCGTATTGGTCAGCCACATTTCAGGTGCTCAAAGCTCCGGTAAGTTTCATCTCTTTGGTTCCACCAAAGGTGGCCAAAGGATCGTCTCAAAAATGATCATATATTCACATTCACTATCTGCGGTTAGCAGACGACCATACATTCATTCATTTCACAGATCTCACCAAACTGGATGTAGGAATTTATTTTGTGGGTGTGCACATGTGATCAATTAAATAAAGAAATTGTCATTCTTTCCCACACTGGTATCCGGCTTCGCTGTATTAATTGAAATTGAGTTATTTTTACAAAAAATATGTTGTTCTGACAAGAATAATGAAGTATGTTGTACCTATTTTCAATGTCGAGCGGTACTGTACCCTTTCAATCTCACTCATTTCAATTAGTAAGGTTTGTAACGTCACAAAAGTACTCAGTGTTCCTGTACAGAATGAAATATATTGTCAGAATACAACTCCACCCAATGCACCAACAGAGCAGTGCTCACAAAGGAATGACAAACGTTCATCACATTCATTGAACAAGTACATGTAGGAAAGGGATATTATGATTGTAAATTACGGCAAATGCAGTGGTATTAGGCAGGAGAAAGTATACTTTTGAAAAAAAAAGTGGTTCAAATGGCTCTGAGCACTATGGGACTTAACTTATGACGTCATCAGTCCCCTAGAACTTAGAACTACTTAAACCTAACTACTAATAACCTAAGGACATCACACACATCCATGCCCGTGGCAGGATTCGAACCTGTGACCGTAGCGGTCGCGCGGTTGCAGACTGTGGCGCCTAGAACCGCTCGGCCACCCCTGCCGGCTTATCTTTTGAAAACTCATCCAAAATCTTCATTGCAAAAGCAATTGTAAATGGCAGCCATTGTACACAGATCCTTTCAAAGTAGTCAGGAATAACTCATGATGAAAGTTATTTCCTGGCCTATACAAAAACAATAAAATTAATCCATTATGTGGCCACCGAGATCGTAAAAATGTTTCTATAACAATGATTAATCTTCTTTATGCTATGTGAGATGTTTGTGGTTAAATTAGTTGTTCAATGCTATCTAACAAGTGTCTTAATCACTGATGTTATTAATAATTTTTGGAGCCACATGTAGGCACAGTACCCATATGGACTAAGGTAATATTAAGTGGTTAGTGTTACTAGTGCTTGGGCATTCATGACAAGGAGAAAATTTGGATTATGAGTATTTAGGCGAAGCACATTTTCACTCACAAACAGATTATTTCTTTAATAAAAGTAATTGTTTGGCACTGTACTCGTGATGTTACACATACTTATGTATGATCTAAATAGCAGTTATTAGAAATGCAAGGCCAAAAGGCACTTCAGTATTATTATAAATACTATACAGACAGTACAGTGTGATAGACGGAACTACATGTTGTGCTATTCCACAAAGTTGGTACACCGGCTCTTGGTCTGCACAAGAAGTTGCTCTACTTCTAACGGTTTGATAGAAATGAAATGACACAGTCCCACTCGAGATTAGTATGTTTATATTAGGTGAAGAAAAGGAAGACATTTATATATTTCTGTGGCTAACACCTGCGATGTGTCAACGTGTTTCTAATACATTTGCAGCACTAAGTATTTAGCTGTATGTATCACTCGTTTACCTATTTTTCCAGTATATCAAAAAGGAATGAGAAGAACGACTGGCCCAAGAAAGACCTGCCTTCATTATGAACTGTTGGTAGATACATAACGTCATATTACTATAGGATAAAGATGGAAAATTTATTTAGTAGTAGTAGTATCCCCACCCGTGAACCATGGAGCTTGGCGTTGGTGGGGAGGCTTGCATACCTCAGTGATACAGATAGCAGTACCGTAGGTGCAACCACAATGGAGGGGCTACGGTCTGGATGATTGACTGATCTGACCTTGTAACATTAACCAAAATTGCCTTTCTGTGTTCGTACTGCGAACGGCTGAAAGCAATGGGAAATTACAGCCGTAATTTTTCCCGAGGAAATGCAGCTTTACTGTTTGGTTAAATGATGATGGCGTCCTCTTGGGTAAAACATTTCGGAGATAAAATAGTTCCCCATTCTGATCTGCCAAGAAATATCCCAAACCAGCTTCTGCAGTCTCGTCTTGAATCTCGTCTTTCACTTCAACGATTTCATCTTCGGGAAGCCACTACAACAATTCAAATAGTAGGGACTGTTTCGTGGCGCTCCTGTAGAAATTGTTTATACGCAAGTAAAGGATGTAATTCAAGTCGTCACATTATCTACACTCCTCCTCACTTATTTGCGTCTTAGTGACCTTGGTGTATACGTGCGTTTGCTGCCAAAGATCCGTCGAATCCTGCTGTCGAAACAAAGCAACTTACGAGCATCAACGACTATCAAGAGATCTGCTCTACACTAACACTGTGATCAACCATGGCGCGGTTTAATTGAACACAGAATCTAATGTGTATGCTCCCAAGCATACGCCGGCCGCTGTGCCCGGGTGGTTATAGGCGCTTCAGTCTGGAACCGCGCGACCGCTACGGTCGCAGATTCGAATCCTGCCTCGGGCATGGATGTGTGTGCTCACCTTAGGTTAGTTAGGTTTAATTAGCTCTAAGTTCTAGAGGCCTGATGACTTCAGATGTAAAGTCCCAAAGTGCTCAGAGCCATTGGAACCCAGGCATACACTCCGGAATTTCTCAGAAATGTCAGCGTGCAGGCGCATGACTATGTACAGTTTAGCATACTCCTCTGCATCACAGATAAAGAAAACCTGCTAAACGTTCAAAATGTGCCTGTACTCCGCATCCATTATGGGAGTGCCGGTGAGATTGCTGGTAAATGCTATTATATTAGGCAACGTGGTTTCACTGTCTTTCCATCAAGTTCAGGTATTCGTAAGGAAAGGCCCTCTTCTTCGTTTCAAGAAGAAACTTTACATCATCGCGATATGCAGCTTTGGTGAGATGCAAATTCTCACGAGGGACTGTCTCAACAATTTCCTGGAGAGATCCGTGCGTGTATCACAACGAATTCAGGAACTGGAGCAATATTTTTGACGTGATTCATTTGGAGAACGAAATGTAGTTTTCTACGTTGTCAGGTATGTCACTGATCTTGTCAGTCTCCAACCCGAACTCATCGAACTGCTCCACAAGATAGTGAGCATCACACACACTCAAATAATGAAATTATGGAAGAACACGGGTATATGTCGTTGCAGTTGGGATTTCAGGTTGCATGCACTGCGAGATGCCCCCCGGAACATCGCCATTAGATGACATTGGTTTCTTCATGGAGTCTCCGCATTTCCGTCACCGGCAGCTCACAAATATGACATTCAGCTGCCTGCTCGAACGAGGCTTCATTCACCTTCGGTCATTGGAACGTCGTTGCAATAAATTTGACAATACTCACTGCAACATTTCGAACTCAGAAAGCAGCCATGTCGCAAGATTAGCCCTAGCATATATCTACATTTATAGCTAGCTGTTTCCTCTGCAATTCACAATTAAGTGCCTGGCATGTGTGTAAGTGTTCATCTAACCACCTCCAAACTATTTCTCTACAGTTCTACTCTCGAGGAGCGCTCGGGGAAACCAGTTCTTAAATCTTCAGTGTGAGCGCTGATTTCTCTTATTTTCTTATGACGATCATTTCTACCTATGTAGGTGGACGCCAAAAAAATATTTACTCTCTCAGCTGAGAAATATGGTGGCTGAAATTTCATGCGCGGCTGTTGCTGCAACGAAAAAGCCATAGTTTTATGACAGCCACTCCAGTTCGCATATCATATTTGTGGCGCTCTTTCCCCTAATTCTCGATAATGTAAAACAAACTGCACCTCTACTAACTTTTTCGATGTTCGTTCGTCAATCCTGCCTGCTGCACATCCCACCGCCTAGGAATTCTGCCGAAGGGAAAGGATTAGCGTGGTGTAGGAGGTGTCTCTTTAGTAGACCTGTTGCATTTCTTAAATATTGTCAATATATCGCGGTCATTGTTTAGTTCTCTGCGCAAGTTTGTCTGCCTGATCGTTTCAAGTTAATTTACTTGTAATTGCAATCCTTAAGTATTTAGTTGAGATCACAGCCTTTAGCTTTGTGTGATTTATCGCGTAGTTCAAATTTAGCACATTTAGATTAGTGGATGACTTCACGCTTTTCTTTATTTAGAGTCGGTTGGCACTGTTCGCATCTTACAGACTTCTGGTCTGAGGCATTTCACAGTTAGTTTTGGTCATTACATTACATCACAAGACGGTGAATGACAGCATCATCTGAAAACATTCTAAGAGGGCTGCTCAGACTGCCTTTTAAATCATACAAAGGTAAGGTACAGCAAAAGGCCTATAACACTACCTTGGGAATATCAGAAATCACTTGTGTTTTAATCGATGACTTTGCGTCACTTACTACGAACTGTGACCTCTCTGACAGGAAATCAGGAACCTAGTAGCTTAACTGAGGCGATATTCCATAAGCACGCAATACGATTACAAGCCGCTTGTGATGCACGGTGCCGAAAACCTTATGGCAATGTTGAAATACGGAATCAATTTGAGATTACCTGTCAATAACATTCATTACTTCGTGTGAATAAAGAGCTAGTTGTGTTTCACCAGAACGATATTTTCTGAACCCGTGGTGGCTATTTGTCAACAAATCGTTATCTCTGAGATAAGTCATAATGTTCTAACACGGTATATGTTTCAAAATCTTACTGAAAATCGACATTAGCGATATGGACGTGCAATTCAACGGATTACTCCTGTTTCCTTTCTTGAGTATTTGTGTGACCCGTACAACATTCGACGAGAGAGCAGTTGCGTATTACTGCTAAGTATGGAGCTGTTGTATCACCGTGCTCTGAGTTGAACCTGACTGCCATATAATCTGGACTGGAGGCCATGTCTTTACGTAATTTAAGCTAATTCATTACACCGAGGAATCTATGCCATTGTTATTCATGTCAAGCAATTGTTCTTCATGTAAATTCTGGAATATTTACATCGTCGTCTTGGGTGAAGGAATTTCGGAAAAACGTGTTAAGTAACTTTGCGTTAGTGGCACTCTCATTAGTAATATTACTATTGCTATAGTGCAGTTACGGTACTGACTGCATCTTGTTGCCGGCCGGAGTGGCCGTGCGGTTCTAGACGCTACAGTCTGCAACCGAGCGACCGCTACGGTCGCAGGTTCGAATCCTGCCTCGGGCATGGATGTGTGTGATGTCCTTCGGTTAGTTAGGTTTAATTAGTTCTAAGTTCTAGGCGACTGAGGACCTCAGAAGTTAAGTCGCATAGTGCTCAGAGCCATTTGAAACGCTTTGCATCTTGTTGCTGGACTACTTTACATGCGAGCTGTCCTCTAAGGGCCTTCTGCCAAATTTGGAGACAGAGTTTCGTTGTGTAGACTATGGAAAGAATCACGGCAAATTTCGTAGATCTGTAAAACTGCCAATCTTGAGGGTTTAGCGTTCTTTTAAATTTTGCTTGTTTTTATGCTTTTGGAACAGTGTGCTGACCTGCTTTGTGCACAATGAGGTATCAGTACCACCTCTTATTAATTTTTGGTGTAAATGTGTCAACTGCTGTCGATACAATTTCTTTGAATCCAAATCACATCTGGTCTGCGCTTACATAGTCCGATAGGAAGTAGTGCATAATCTCTCTTAGAACGGCGTCAAGCGCTTTTTTAAATAGACGTATTCTGCGTTTGTTTTTGGTGGGTTTTTGGATTTTACGGTGACCTTCTGCTAACTAATCCCCGAATATTTAATAGTGCTCCCTATTTTCTGACTTCTATTTGTTGCTGAGAGATCAGGTGTGATTTCGCAACCATTTACGTTTCACGTGGATTCCTGAACTAACTCCTCAATATAATTTTATAAGGATGCTTCCTGTACGCCTTCGGATGACATTTGATGCCTACCTCCGACATTAAAGATATATTTTCTCCATCAGAACAAAGATAGATTCGAGTCATCACGTACAATCGTCGTATTAATGGATGCGTATTTGAACTATGATTTTAGTTGACCTTGAGCAGTTAGGGAACTGCATCATCTGAGTCAGGGGGGAGTGGGTCAGGAAAATGAATCAATTATTTATTCATTCAGGTTGTCAAGTGTGACCTGTACTTACACAAGCTCACAGGAACGATCTTCTACCATTTTATTGTAAGGTAAACTATTTCTGACAGTAATAAATACTCCAGTACCAATTAGGTGTAATCTATCCTATCTCAATAAGGAAAGGGTAAAGTTTTGCTTGCACTTGTCTCTGGTTTTAGCGAATTTTCCTACACAAAACAATTTGAGGTCCAGCGCTTTCTATTGAGTTAGTGTTTCAAGCTCTAATTTTATCCGCGTCACAGTTCCGACAGTTTACAACCACAATACCGACTGTTGCTAGGTCTATCCTCGTCCTGTGTTTTCTCCTTACGCTTTTAGAGTGATGCCTTTTCTGTAATTTTCCCACATGTCCGAACTCAAAAGACCGCCCACGCTCCTCCAACGGAGCCCGCTACCCCATTCGGCCGCTTCGTCTGTGTAGTGGACTCCTAACCCATTAAACGAAAACCGAAAACCCATTATCCAGGTCTGCAGTTGGTCCTGTCAACGTTGTTACAGGATCCTTACCACTTCCTTACCACTTCATTTAGCTGCATGGAACGAGAGAAAATGTCTTTCAATCTTCAGTACACGCGTCTATAGTATCAACATCAGCCACCACCTCAAGCTGGCTCCACTCTGTGCTGTACATCGCATCTGGAAGCACCTGCTCCACGTATTGAATGACTCTTCCTGGTACGCACGCAAAATGGACACTGGATTCCATACCCTCCTCGGGAGCTATATCCCTTAGGGGCCCCATTACATACTAATGTTGAACTCTGTGGCAGCCCAGATCTTGCAAGTCGAATGCTTTCCCTGAAGCAGAAAGCGATTGATCTGCCTCAGGATGTTTCTCCGATGCAGACAGTACTTACAATCTGTTCGTCGGATGAACTGAGGGCGCCATTCGGTCTGCCTCTGGAAAGCCTTTCGCAACGTGCCACGCCTTGTAACGACCTCTGACTCGACTATGGGTGTGCGGTAGCGCAGGCAGCACTTGGAGTGGCCGCAGTGGTAGAATCATTAGGGGCCATGTTGGGACGTGCTGGATGTCCCTTAGATCCTACAGGTGCCCCACCCCCTCCACCCATCCGAACAGTTTTGCCCTTTGGCAACAACCAAAATCTGCGTGACTGATGCCAAGACCACGTGAAGCTGTATCAGCTTCTATCTGACGCACAGAAATCCTAGTTCCTCTCCATTTTGAAATGATCATAGTTTATTATAAACAGATGTTATAACGAGGAGTTGTGCTTGATAAATACACAAAGAAGCGCGAAATTTATAGGTGGAAAGTAGAGAGGGCAGAGGGGATTCAAAACAAGTCGCTTCTTACGAGAAGTTGCGTGAACTCACACACAAGACGGCGTACTTTGATGTGGTGTTTCAGTAATGAAAGTCACCCTCAACTACAAATTATTCGAAAATATTGACACCAATGTCACACGAGTATACAACTTGATACATTCTACATACGGTAAGTGTTGTTCTCTGAAAGTAGTGACAGAGGATATAGGAGCACCTTGACAGTGCTCTACAGGAACCAGTAAGCATTCAAAGTCATTGTATACAACGAAGCGACAGCTCTCTTCGTGGATATTCTTGAACTCTATAAACTTTTAGCCGGCAGCTGTGGCAGAGCGGTTCTAGGCGCTTCAGTCCGGAACTTAGCTGCTGATGTGGTCGCAGGTTCGAATGTTGCCTTGGGCATGGATGTGTGTGATGTCCTTAGGTTAGTTAGGTTTAAGTAGTTCTAAGTCTAGGGGACTGATGACCCTAGATGTTAAGTCCCATAGTGCTTGGAGCCATTTGAACCACTTTCTTATACACTTTCATACTGGGTTATCATTTCCACAGGTACCGATTCCTCACTCGAGGAAGTGTCGTTCTAAACACTTACACTTAATGAAAGAACTGAGGCATCTGTAGCAAAAATACCTTGCCTCTTTTTTTTAATTGACGGGAAGAACGGTAGGATATGATTTTGATCCACAAGTAACGGTGCTTCTCAGATTCGGTGAAGATTAATAAAGGTACATGTTTGGGACGCTGCCTAGGTTAGAAAAGGAGAGGGGTCTGACTACTTTATGCTTTACACCTCCTTTCGTACTTTCTTTCTTGTCTAGTGCACGCTGGTGTTCCTTGCATTTTTCGGGTAATCTGTACCACAAGTCGGAAGCGACAATGTGGAGCAACATTTATAATCCTTCTTGGCATTCTGCACATTATTATATACTTCTTTCGGAAGAGGAATGTAAGTGGATCAAGGACGTGCAAGTACATATGAAGGGTTTATTTCAATAGTGATACAAGTCCATTTTCGTTCATTTTGAGATACAGAGTCCTAAAGTTAAATGAGTGATGAAAAATCTGCAGTTGAGATACCATAAATATTCAAGCATATGGCTTCTTGAACCTTTCTTTCTGTTTGTTTGGACCATTAATTTCAGAGGTATTATAGGCAGAAAAGTGGAGGTAGTGGACTTGTACCACTATTGAGATAATCCATTCATATCAATGTGAAGTCTCAGGACCTGCTGTCTGCACATTACTGGACCTTCTTCCGTCTATATCGGAAAAACAGCTCAGTATGACACTCAAGGTAAATCCTCCGTATCACTTTACAATTGAGTAGCTCTGCAATATCACGTCATTCTTCCCCCTCGTTTCACATTTTAATAATAGTTTTCTCTACATAATTATCACCTTCTCTGGGGAAGGAGTCCCAGAAATGCCTTGCAACTGACGGCAGGACACCTCTGGGCAATAATGATTTCGGGGAACTCCATTTCCTACACCTCTCGACAAGCACCTTCATGCGTATGAAGGTATGTATCTCGATACTCCAGACTGGTGTTACGAATGCAGGATTGCAAGATCCTTCCCCAGAAAGAACCGGTAGCTATGGAGTAATTCAGTGTGGCTGCGCAGTTTACCTTGTGTTCATTAACAGTTTGTGTCGTATGACTGCTGCTGCAGCAAGACCTAGAACTTTGTTATGATGACCGATTCCAATATGATACTCCAGGCTTGCGCGACAGGGCTGCCACACACGGTGTCAGTAATGGGGTCACTAGTGTTTACGGTCTGGGAGGGACCAACGGGGCCACAGGTGGTGGACACCAGTTTGATGGTCTGGGCTATGGTGATCATGGACATATCGTACTCAGATCTGCATTTGATAACAATTTCAAACAACAGAGACTTACGCATCCATCATTAACAATAGTTACTGATACTTACATTTTAATTTGATTCCAATTATTCTGTTTTTATGATCATAGGTTTAGAATGATGGTGCCATATTTTCGTACGACGCTTCCTGAGCAATCAACAATTTTGCGTGAAGTCGGCGAGTCAGCCATGCGATTATTTGATGAGTTCTTGCAACTGTACTGAATGATTTGGGTGAACGATTGCGGAATACTTCATTAATACTTGTCCAGTATTGGAGAATGCAGCAATACATCATTTTCAAACACGAATTGTCCACACTCTTCGTAAAACGCCTGTACATCCACAAATAAATTTGCACTCTGAGAAGTCATTTACAGACACGCTAGATGTGTTGCAATAACTTCGCATTTGTATTAGACGTTGTATGATTCCTGTGAGGTGAAAGGTGAGTAGTTTATGAAGCCGGCGTGTAGTAGTAACGCGTATGGTGCGGAGTCTGCGCGTATGCTGCGGAGTCTGGAGGGAAGTTTTATCATATTTCAGATTCAGTATCTGCATCTACAGTCCACATTTCACCACATCGTTTGGATTGGGGGCTATCAATTTCTGCTATGAGCGCTAATTCGTAAAATTTATTTGAAGTGAGCATACAATAAAATTCATCACTTTCATACTAAGGAGAGCAAACCTAGCATACGTATCATACGATAGACCAACATTGTTTCACCCATGAAGTGACATATCATTAGGTAAATGCTCTGAATTTAGGTGCACTTTAGTGTTGATTAATTCATAGTTGTCACATACACTCAAATACTTTTTGGATTAATCCTCCTGTCTGTTTGCAGCGCTAAAATAATAAATTGAGGCATTTCTAATTGAACAGATTTATTAATCGTTCACTACTGTTTCGATGTTCCTGGAAAGTTTGGATACTTGTAAACTTCCCATGAATGGAAATTTAAAGCCAGCTGGGCACGTGTGTGCAACACATGCAAAAGATGAATTTACTCTTTGTTTGGTGCTGATATTTATCCTACGTAACTTTACTCTATTCTTCTGAACCTCCTTGAACGTATGACATGTAATCAGTAGCGTATCGAACTAGAAGCAGCTCCTGATTAGTGTTCATAATGACTTATTTGTTACCTTCAAAGAAGTCCATTAACATTCTGTGTAGGATGCAGGCACTAAAGTGGCCATCTATCGATTCATCTACGAACCATCCTGCAGTTTCTAATGCATTCAGGACTGAAGTTGATGCAGAGACATATATTTTGGGGGTCCATGTGATTCCAACATTTCTTGTGGGAGTTTGATGCAACTGTGTTCATAGCTTACGTCTTGAAACAGAAAGGTGTATTAAATTGGAATGTTGCTATCGGTAGAGCGTTTCCATCCTTCTTCGTGGTCACAAATCTTCCCTTCGAAATAAAGAAAACTGTTGTTTCGGTTACTTATTTTGATGGTGAATAAGAGTTCTTATCTCTTCTTAGTTGTTAAAAGTGGTCGAAGCAAAATATTTCTGAGCGAAATATTTTGCAAATGATTTGACCGTCTTATTTAAGAGGAGTTACTACGATGAGTAACGTCGCAATAAGGTTTCATTCCTATCAACTCAAGAAACTCGTAATTCTCGTGTGTAATTCCATTCTTCTTCTGTTGCAAAGTGGTTTTCCGATGACCGTGAGCGCCGTATTAATACTTTATACCCAAGGTGCTGCTTCAAATCAAGAGGTAGTATAATATCCTCACCCTGAAAATCCACTAGATTCCTATTCTTGCTATGATGTTCAGCTCGGGATGGTCTGACGTTTGGACTGTTACTGGGAGGTACATTGTATTGCCGACCACTTCCACAATTTTGTAGCCCGAACACACCGAACGAAAAAATCCATAGATGGTGTGAATTAATCTGTCTTTAAGGTACGAATGTGTTGTGATATTACGGATCGTGCTAACAGGCTGAGTAGACATTTTTTGATTTGGCTCGTAAATTTTATCGTTACTCGCCTCCAACTTTGGGTCCTCAAGAAACATAGTAGCGGTCGTGTTGAATCTTCATGTGTAAGGACTACTGCTGTTTTATTGTTTTCATCTCTGCTTTAAGTACTTCAATGTTTGCACACAACTAAAAGCCTTGTATGAAACGTACTGGATGAGCCAGGAGAAATCTCAACAATTTTGCCACATCCTAGAGGGTAATTATTTTTCTTCTTGGTGATAGTAGTTACGGCGTTATTGTTTTCAGGCTGCTCAATGCAACACACTATTCAACATTTCATCGAACGTAGTTTGTACGATTTTCGTCTGAAGCGTGGACTACACTACCGAACTTGGGCAGGACCACGATTCCTCTCATGGAGCACATTGAATTGTATACACTGACGCACACATTTTGGTCTTATACCTTCCACAGTTTAATAAAACGTTGCTTCGTTAGAGGTTATCTGAAACCTGAACATGACAGTCGGTCATTTTTTCCCTGTCATAGCCACTTCAAAACAACATCTGTAGTATGCATCTGTAGTAAGTCACGACTAGCCTGACAATCCTCTATGCTTGAGTGGGATGGAACGAGTCGATGGGTAGGAAACCAGGAAGCACTTGCAGCGCCATTACTTCTCAGTCTCGTCATACTCGCAGAACTGTCTCGGATAAGAAGGGAGGGAGCCAGTACAGCAACGAAATAAAAGTGGCACCTTGATTTTTAATGTATGCAACTCCCAACTATAGACTCGTACTCGCTCGGTTTCTGATCTCTATTCCAGAGATATCCCTAATCTGTTATTACTAAGAAAAGTCGTGCCACTGAAGCATTTCCAACGCCATGTTTAACATAGAACTTGTATTATGATCTGTAGAGAATTATAAAAGCGTCAACTGGTGCAGCTGGAATCCATACAAATTATAAAAATTGATGTACCTATGTATGTGTGTACGTACATACGTATGTTCTACATCTCCTCCTTGGCCATTAAAACTACTTCAACCAAACTTGGTACACGTATTATTTACCGTCTGGAAAGAGCCACCGTGAGGGTAAGAACCATCCATGTATCAAATGGGTGGGGTGGGAGTGAGGGAACAATGTAGCCAATGATATGAGGATAGCCATAATTTCATTATCCATTATTAGAGAATGGGAGCCCTCAGAGACTTGCAACAAATCTTACCTACAATTTCAAATCTTTACGAAACGTTTTCTCCTTAACGAGTCACACAAAATGATGAAAGAAAAAAAAGTTTGTCGCTTATTGGATTTTTGCTGTTCATGCAGTAAAACTGCCATATGAAGCTTGACAATTTAATTTATTGCTTCTTTCCTAATAACCTTACTCGTGACATATTTTGCAGACAGTATTAATGTATACCACTGGATGTACCAGAAAAATTAAATTATTGTGCAACACTTAGTTCGGGAGATACGACATCATGGGCACTGAGTGTATGAAAAATTACCGCATCATGCAAAACGATTAAATTTCTCACTTTGTTGTCACTGACTCCATTTTCAACACTTCTTGTATACTGCTGAATGTACCTGAAAAAAAAAGTCATTGTACGAGATTAAATTAAGGAGATATGACGTCGTAGACACTGATATGCGTGAAAAATTGCAACATAATTCTTGGCGTTTTAATTTGTAACTTCTTTACTGCAAACTCTATTCACAACATATTTCGCGTATATAGTAGGCAGATATATCAATGGATATACTAGCCTAGTTAAATCAATAAACAGTTCATAGCTTAGGAGATACGACGCCATAAACATTATGAAACAGCGGAACGCAATTCTCTCTAGACATACAGGTGAAATATGTATAGAAATACGCATGTAATATGTGAAATATGTTGTTGTTGTTGTGATCTTCAGTCCAGAGTCTAGTTTGATGCAGGTCTCCATGCTGCTCTATCCTGTGCAAGCTTCTTCATCTCCCAGTACCTTATGCAACCTACATCCTTCTGAATCTGTTTAGTGCATTCATCTCTTGTTCTCCCTCTACGATTTTTACCCTCCACGCTGTGATTTCCCTAAATCGCTCCAGGCAAATGCCGGGATGGTTCCTTTCAAAGGGCACGGCCGACTTCCTTCCCCGTCCTTCCCTAATCCGATGAGACCGATGACCTCGCTGTCTGGTCTCCTTCCCCGAAACAACCAACCAACCAACCAACCCTCCACGCTGCCCTCCAATACTAAATTGGTGATCCATTGATGCCTCATAATATGCCCCACAGACCTACTCCTTCTTCTACTCAAGTTGTGCCACAAATTTTTCTTCAATTCAAACCAGTACCTTCTCATTAGTTATGTGATCTACCGATCTAATCTTCAGTATTCTTCTGTAGCGCCACATTTGGAAGCTTCTATTACCTTCTTGTCCAAACTATTTATCATCCATGTTTCATTCCATGCATGGCTACACTCCATACAATTACTTCCAGAAACGATTTCCTGACACTTAAGTCTATACTCAATGTAAACAAATTTCACTTCTTTAGAAACGCCTTCTTTGCCATTGCCAGTCCACATTTTATATCCTCTCTACTTCGACCATCATCAGTTACTTTGCTCCCGAAATAGCAAAACTCATTTGCTACTTTAAGCGTCTCATTTCCGAATCTAATTCCCACATCATCACCCGATCCTCGTTTTGCTTTTGTTGATGTTCATCTTATATCTTTCTTTAAAGACAGTGTCCATTGAATTTCATCTGTTCTTCCAGGTCCTTTGCTGTCTCTGATAGAATTACTATGTCATCGGCGAACTTCAAAATTTTTATTTCTTCTCCATGAATTTTAATTACTACTCCGAATTTTTCTTTTGTTTCATTTCATGCTTGTTCAATATAGAGATTGAAAAACATCGGGGATAGGCTACAACCCTGTGTCACTTCCTTCCCAACCACTGCTTCCCTTTCATTCCCCTCGACTCTTATAACTGCCATCTGGTTTCTGTACAAATTGTAAAGAGCCTTTCTCTCCCTGTATTTTACCCCTGCCACCTTCAGAATTTGGAAGAGAGTGCTCCAATTAACATTGTCAAAAGCTTTCTCTAAGTCTACAAATGCTAGAAAGGTAGGTTTGCCTTTCCTTAATCTATTTTGTAAGATAAGTCGTGGGGTCAGTATTGCGTCACATGTTCCATCATTTCTACGGTATCCAAACAGATCTTCTCCGAGGTTCGCTTCTACCAGTTTTTCCATTCGTCTGTAAAGAGTTCGTGTTAGTATTACGGAACTGTGGCTCATTAAACTGATACTTCGGTAATATTCACATCTGTCAAGACCTGCATTCCTTGGGATTGGAATTTTTATATTCTTCTTGAAGTCTGGGTATTTCGCCTGTCTCATACATCATCCTCACAAAATGGCAGAGTTTTGTTAGGCCTAGCTCTCCCAAGGCTGTCAGTAGTTCTAATGGAACGTTGTCTACTCCAGGGGCCTTGTTTCGACTTAGGTCTTTCAGTGCTCTGTCAAACTCTTCACACACTATCATATCTCCTATTTCATCTTGATCTACATTCTCTTCCATTTCCATAATGTTCTCCTCAAGAACAACGCCCTTGTATAGACCCTCTGTATACTCCTTCCACATTTCTGCTTCCCCTTCGTTGCCTAGAACTGGGTTTCCATCTGAGCTCTTGATATTCATGCAAGTGGTTCTCTTTTCTCCAAAGGTCTCTTTAATTTTCCTGTAGGCGGTGTCTATCTTACCCCTAGTGATATGCACCTCTACATCCATACATTTGTCCCCTAGCCATCCCTGCTTAGCCATTTTGCACTTCTTGTCGATCTCATTTTTGAGACGTTTGTATTCCTTTTGCCTGCTTCTTTTACTGCATTTTTGTATTTTCTCCTTTCATCAATGAAATTGAATATCTCTTCTGTGACCCAAGGATTTCTGTTGGCCCTCATCTTTTTACCTACTTGATCCTCTGCTGCATTCACTATTTCATCTCTCAAAGCTACCTATTCTTCTTCTGCTGTTTTTCTTTCCTCCATTCTTGTCAATGATTCCCTAATGCTCTCCCTGAAACTCTCTACAATCTCTGGTTCCTTCATTTTATCCAGGTCCCTTCTCCTCAAATTCCCACCTTTTTGCCGTTTCTTCCGTTTTAATCTACAGTTCATAACCAACAGATTGTGATCAGAGTCCACACCTGCCCCTGTATATGTTTTACAATTTAAAACCTGTTTCCTGAATCTCTGTCTTACCATTATATAATATATCTGAGACTTTCCAGTATCTCCAGGCTTCTTCCATTTATACAACATTCCTTCATGATTCTTGAACCAATATGTATGAAATATATTTTACATGTGCGTATGTGAGGAATTTCAGGGGTATAAAAGTCGTCCAAAACAGACGAGTTCAATCAAATTTGGTACACATTTTAGTTAAAATCTGGAAAGAAATACTGTAGTGGTAAGAAACACCTTCCTTCTTCTGGGTTCGAATGCGATAACGTTGAGAGAGAAGGCAGAACAAGGTGAAGAACAGACAACGAGGGGGAAGGAGGAGATAGGCACTGATAGGAGGAGATCGTCAGAGATAGGGGAGGGGGAAATGTAAAACGAGAGGGGAGAGGAGGAGATGCACAGAGAAAGGAAAGAGGAGGAGATGGTAATTGACTGGATAAGAGAAAGACAGACAGAAAAAAATGGAGGAGTTGGAGATGAACAGATGTGGAGGAAACGTACAGAGAAAGGAAAGAGAAGAAGATGGGCAGAGGAGGGGGAAGGATGAGATGGACAGAGAGAGGGGCAGGAGGAGATGGACACAGATTGGAGGTGGAGGAAGTAGACAGAGAGAGGGGGTGCTGGAGATGGAGTGAAAAAACGAGAGGTGGAAGTTATGGATAGTGACGTGGGGTAGATAGCATGAGGGTGGGCACCAATAGATCCTGCCAATCAAAAAATCTTTCTATTCCTGTCAATATCGGTTCTAATCGTTGCAGATCCAGGAAGTCTGCCTCATGAGTGGAGCTCTCGCGAAACCCTCAGGCTCAGTATCCCACATTCTACGGCCGGCTGAAGTATAATTTCTTTCCTCCCAGCATTCGTCTGAGTAAGGCTGTACAAACAGTAGTTCTGCTGCTACTGTACTTCACACTCTCATATCGATGGCGGCTCTTGTCGAAACCAACTGCTTCAGTGCACCTACTCATCGGAGATCCACAATTCCTACATCCGATCATCCACTAATCAGCCAGAACATTATAACCACCAACCTACTACAGATAGAATCCAAAATAAGCGATAACAGTGTCACCTGGGTGTTGGTCACCTACGGTGCACGTACGGTGCATGTAGTATCAGCGAGCGTGGTGTTTGTGTGTACAAGGTGCGCGATCTATCTGCGTTTACCGAAGGAAGATTGTGATGTTCTGGAGGCATAGCGCAAGCATTTAAGAAATTGCACGAGTTGCCGGGTGTTCGTTGAGTGTAGTGGTGAGTGTCTTCGACAAATGGTGAGATCGAGATGAAACCACACGCAGACGTCGTGGATTGTCCATCCACCCCTCGTTACAGACGTTGGACGTCGTAGGCTCGGCAGGTTGTTAAAACAAGACAGGCGGTGAATATCAGACTATAGTGCTGGGCAGAATACAAGAGTATCTGAGCACACAGTGCACATAAAACTCCTAACTTTTGGCCTCCACCGCCGACGGCTCATGCTTGTGCCAATGTTAACACCACATCAGCAGCTACGACAGAAATGGGTTTGTGACCATAAGGACTGGACGTTGGAGTAGTGGCAGAGCACATCACCGTCTGATGAATCCCAATAACTTCTTCATCATGTCGACGGGAGGGCACTAAACTGTCGTCTTCCAGGGTAACAGCTCCTTGACACCTCTACTGCAGGACGGAGATCAGCTGGCGGCGGCTACATTGTGCTCCAGGGAACATTCACGTGTGTTCCATGAGTCCAGTGGAGCTCGTGCAAGGCGCCATGACTGAAAAAGATTGTCGTACACTGGCTGCAGACTACATACACCCCTTCATGGCGATCATGTTTCCCGACAGCAGTGACATTTTTCAGCAAGATAATGAGCCACGTCACAAGGCCAGGAGTGTGATGGAGTGGTTCGAGGAACACAGTTGCGAGTTCCAGTAGATGTGCTGGCCACCCATCACGCCAGATCTGAGATGTGACTGAAAGTGGCGTCAGAGATCATGACACCCCTTCCCTGGAATTTATGGAAATTAGGTGATTTGAGTGTGCAGACGTGGTGTCAGTTCCCTCCAGCGACCTACCAAAGCCTCATTGCTTCCATGCCACAATGCGTGGCCGCTGTTACCTCTGCCAAAGGTGGGCTTACCGGCTACTAGGTAGGTGGTCACAGAGTTCTGGATGATCAGTGTATATTCTCAGCACAGCACCATAAGGGATATCGTCAGACATTGCGCCCTTCAGTGAGGTTTCATCCCAAAAAGCGTCCCAGGAGGAGCTGCTACGGGCACGCCGGCTGCCCTTTCGTCGTTCTTAGAAACTCGGACAACATCCGCCACAGAGGACCAACTGCGCAAACTGCGGCACTTGGCTGTGAATGGGAGCGCCGTCCCCGTGAATTAGAGTAATTTCCGCGGGGATCCGCCGGCGGGGAAAAGTGGCCTCCCGCGGGGACTCCCCCTCCTTCCCCCCCCCCCCCCCCTCTCGCCCCCGCGGTGTCGCTCTCGCCCTGCGGTGTGATTAATCCTCGCCACTCTCCGGCTGCGAATCCAGCCGAGCATAGCCGAGTATGGCCGAGTCGGGTCGAGCTACCGTAATTAGGCTGACCCACGAGGGTCGGAAGAACGCGCGCCACCGGCTCTGGCGCCGCGTCCGACTGCGACGGCAGACCAGGCAGTCACTTTTTATCAGCTGGACATCAAAAGGTGTATGTTAGTGCAGTGATTCAGAAAGTAGGTTTCTGTCGTATCATTATTTCGTTCTTCAGTGCTCCACCGGCCTTGACTTAGCACTTGTGCCTACCTCTTCATCTCAGAACAGAAATTACGCCCACTTGTAGCTAGTGTTCCCCGCATATTCTTTTTGTCACCAATTCAGCTGTCAACCTCCTCATTTTTTAATTTATCAGTCCAACTGATTTGCAACATGCTCCTGCACTGACGAAAAAAGACGCAACGACGAAAGTAATTTATGTGGGGTACCACAACTTTGAACATAGCTGACGGCTGCAACCGTAAATAAATTTTCAATATATAAAGTATATACCCAACCGGTTACATAAGTTTAATGTAGAAAACTTGACCACGTTTCGACAGCACAAAGTGTATATTCTTCAAAAGGAAGTCACATAAGCCCGGACAGTGGGGCCGAGACCGGCACGGTAGCTCAGCGTGCTCGGTCATGAGCTGGGTGCTCTCTGTAATAAAAAAGCTGAGTGAAAGTATAAACAACGAACTTCAACGGATGTCATGTGACGTCCGCTACGACCAAAGACAGTGAACTATAAGGAACAAAATTCAAAAGAAAAAAAAGCGCTTCTAGGCGCTTCAGTCCGGAACCGGGCGACCGCTACGGCCACAGGTTCGAATCCTGCCTCGGGCATAGATGTGTGTGAGTCCTTATGCTAGTTAGGTTTAAGTAGTTCTAAGTTCTAGGGGACTGATGACCTCGGATGTTAAGTCCCATAGTGCTCAGAGCCATTTTTGAAGTCACTTAAATTATATGACTTTAAAACTGAAAGATGATAAGCTAAGGAGCTCAAGACAGACAGTGAAAAATATAAAGTCTTCCATGGAAACAGTGAAAATTATTACAATAGGTCTGCAGGACATATCCTTAGTAGTACTGAAACTTGGCCAAGGTTTTCACATTCAGATTATGCATCCGGTTGGCTGTATACTTTATATATTGATGATGTGGAGTAATGAAATTTCGAGAATATTTTGTCTATGTAACCTACTATTTGATTAACATTGCAAGATCACACGTTCGTGTAAAGGTGCGATAAGCCACTGCAAAAGTGAAGTGCTGGAACATTAATCACAGATGCAACAGCCAGATTGGTGAATGCAAGTATGCAAACGTGTATGCATCGTGTGGTACAGGTACCGGATGTCTGTTTGTGGGATGGGGTTCCATGTCTGTTGCACTCTGTCGGTCAATATAGGGATGGTTAACACTGGTTGTGGATCAAACTGGAGTTGTCGTTCGATGATGTCGCATATGTGCTCGATTTGAGACCAATTTGGTGACCAGGCCAAAGCAACATGCCGACACTCTGCAGATCGATTTGGATTGCAACACTGGTTGTGGGCGAGCGTTATCCTGATGAAAAACGCCCCTTTGAAATGCTGGTCATGAATGACAGACAAGAGATCGAATCACTGGACTGACTTGCAGATTTTCAGTCAGTGTGCGTCGGATAAGCACGAGAGTTCCCCTGCTATGATACGAAATCGCACTCTAGACCATAATTCCAAGTATCGGTCAACTGTGTCTAGCACGCAGATAAGTTGATTGTAGGCCCTCAGATGGCCTCATTCTATCCAACACACGGCCATCACCGTTACTAAGACAGAACCAGCTTTCATCAGAAGACGCAACGTACTTCCACCCTGCGCTCCACTAAGTTCTTCCTTGACACCACCGAAGTCGCACACGACGGTGGTTTGGGGTCAGTAGAATGCCCGCTACAGAGCTTCTGGCTGGGAAATGTCCCTGAAGTAATCGATTTGTAATAGTTCGTTGTGTCACTGCGGTGCCTACTCCTGCTCTAATTGCTGCTGCAAACGCAGTGTCATGTACCAGAGCCACGCGCTGAACGTGATCGTCTTCCCTCTCGGTAGTGCCATGTGGGCATTCAGAGAGCGGTCTTCTTTCTACTATGCATCCTCATGACTTCCGCTACCAGCACTCATGTACAGTGGCTACATTCCTACAGAGACTTCTTGCGGTATCGCAGAAGCAAGATTCAGTTTCTCGTACTCTTTTTACAGGACCTCGCTCAAACTCACCAACGTCTTTATAATGGCTCTTCGTCGCCCTAAAGTATTCTTGGTTAACATCAACTCACCACGTCCAATTGCAAAAGTGACTAACCTTCACGATCGTTACAGCGTGTATTTAACACAAACCTCACAGTATCGACACTATTGCTACTCTTATGCAAATCACCTTTCGTTGTAGAAACAGGTCTACTAACTTTCGTTTATGTCGCAAAACTCCTTTTTATTGCTGTGATTTTTTTCCGTCACCGTATAATATACACCCTCACATGCTTCTGTTGTTGCGCTTACCGATAGTTATGCCATAATTTTAGTTTGTACACGAGTCTATTTCTTGTGTTCAGCCACTCACAAATAAAATTAGTTCTGGAGGATCTGGCGGCAGACTTGGACGAATCCGTGCCACTTTCAAAACGACCTGTGTTCAAAAGGTTACTGCAAATCAGAATGTTGTAGCTGGACACTGCGACTTCAATTTAATTCAGAACTTCAGCCATCCGCCATTCATGAAAATACCCACAACATACGAACACAATTCATATCTTAATATAATCGATACTGAGTTATGGTGACATAATACATGATGTATTTTCTTCATTTTCTTTTCTTCTCTTATTCTGTATGTATATCAATTGAAGTTACCTGTTCGCTTCTGTGTGTAGTTTCGGGCTAGTCTCTAGACAGAGAGATTCACTAGGAAGTATTGTGAACGTAATTTATAAGGATTTCGTGGAAATTGGCTGAAATGAATTTTGATGAATTAAAGAGCACCGCTGCTGAGAAAACAACGCCATTGCCATCTGGAGGTACAGTTGCGATACTGCACACAGCGGTGAAGCTTCAGCAGAATTTGAGTTGGGCCTTGTGATCTACTGGTTAAGCGTATGCCTGTGAACTGAAAAGTTGCGGGATCGAATCCCGGCAAGATCACAGATTTACACTATCTTTTAACCTAGTACTCACTCATCAACGATGTAGACATTCACCAGAAGCAGAACGTGGCTCGGATTACATTTTAAAGTGTGGGTCTCATTTTCTAGACTACAATTTAAGTGGGGCTTGGTAGTCTAGCAGTATATTGTGTACCTGCTAACAATAAGGACGTGGAATCGAATCCTGGACGGATCACGAACTGTTTTCTCTTTCTTTTTTCACTCTAAGTATATGGAAAGTGTAGGATCTAGCTCAGTTTTGTAAACTAGCTCACTTGTACCTTGTTTCACTAGCTGATAAAACTTTCCATCTACTATAATTCAACTTATTTTAAAAAAGTCTGTTTGATGTGGGTCATTCAGTAATAAAAGAGACAAACTGGTCTGCAGAAAAAAGCGTTCCTTTTTACAAAACAATACTTTTTCTACTTTTCAACATAATCCCCTCGAACATTTATGCACTTTTTCCAAGGGGCTACAAGCATTTTTATTCTGGCTGCAAAGAACTCTTAATCATGATATTTGAACCAATTTCCCACAAACTTTTTCACGTCCTCGTTTTCCTGGAACCTCTACTCGCATAATACCTCCTTCAGTCTACTAAACAAATGGGAATCACTAGGTGCTAAATCAGGACTGTAAGGGGGATGAGGCAGTACTTCCCAGCCCATTTTGTCGATGATTTCAAGGGCTACTTGAGCAATATGAGGACATCCATTATCTTGCTGGGGAATCGCACCTTTCGTCTGAGATCGACGATGTGTTTTTCTCATGACTGGCTTTGCCATGTATAAAGGCAAATCTGAGTAGTATTGGCTGTTCATTGTACACTGCTCTTCAAGATAATCACACAAAACTGGACCTTAAGCATTCCAGAACACCGTCAACATGACTTTTTCTGCTGATGCTTGGGTTTTGAATTTTTTCTTGACAGGTGAGTTTGTCTGCTTCCACTCTTTCATCTCAAGTTAAAAGTTTGTTGAGGAAGTGCTTACCTTCTCCTTGATAACTTTCCTTTAGCTCTGTGCACACTTTCAAATTTCTTCCTTATGTAGTCGCATCAACTCCTTTGGAACCCATGTTGCACGTGTTTTGCAATACTTCAGCTTGTTACACAGCTGTACCAGTACTAACTTGAACCTTATCAACTATCATTTCCGCAATCACATGGCGATCGGGACGAATAATATCTTCAATTCGACTTTCAAGCAAGGCAATTGAAACTGCAACTTGTTGGCCGGAATGGTGTTCATCTGTCACTGAATCACGACGAACATTGAACTGCACTACTCATATGCAAAAATTTGCACTATTCATACAACCTTCATCATAAACTTTACACATTCTACAGCATACATTAACTGGTTTCTCGCTTCAACAACTAAAAAACGAATAACAGAACGTTGTTCAAGTAATATGGACTTTTCAAGCGCACTCGCCATCTTGATATGTATTTTTGAGGTTATAAACAAAGTAATGTTGATACATTAGCTGATCACGGCTCACCCCAGTGATCCCAACTTAAAGCCATAAAAGTACCAAACTTTCACAATGAACAGTTTTTTCCCCAGCCCAATTTGTCACTTAAATAATTGAATGACCTTGATATATTAAATAACTTAGAAAGGTTAATGAAAATGAACATTTTATTCATATCTCTTTTATGAGTTTCCAAATTAATTAGTTTCTCATACAAAAGATGACCATAAAAATTAAATTTAATATTTTTTATAAAAAGTGAACATAAGTAAACATGCTGAACATAAAATTTTGAACCTACAATCAAATACAGTATCTACTAATTATTTTGCATTTTTGAATGACTTCCAGTGGACCCAAATGAATATACTGAAAATTATATTATCCAAAAGAAAGACTATGTTAATGTTTAAAAAATAATAAAATTGAATTTATTAAAATGAAATACGGTGATCCCCTTGTTTCAGAATAATTTTCACACGGCCAATTCAATATCATGAAATTCATTATTTCTTTTTATAAGCTTCATCATTCATATATATTTCGTTTTCGTCTGTTCGTTTTCAATTACTTTTGATGGTCCTTTACAAAGTAGTCTCCCACGAACGCGATGCACTTGTCCCAGCGTTTTTGCCAGTCTTCAGATACATGCTGGAAACCATTTTTTGAGAGGTGTTCCAAAATCGTCCCCACAGCCTTCACCACTGCTTCTGATGATAGATAGTGCTCCTCAGAGAGATGTTTCTTCATGTTACAGAACAGAAAAATGTCACATGTGGCTATTTCTGTACAATAGGGAGTCACCCTCCCTACAGGGATGCACTTCGTGTTGATTTTAACAAAACCTTCAACAACAACGTTAGCAACATGCTGCCCACATTATCATGGTGCAGCATTTAGCCTACTTCACGGAAATGTAGTCTTTTGTGCCTGATATGGACTTGCAATGTCTCCAGCACATCCCTGTAGTATTGTCCTGTTACTGATGTGTGTGCAGGTACAACATGCTGATAAACCATTCCATGAACATCAAAGAATGAGATGACCATAACTTTCCCAACAGAAGCAACCACTACTTTGGGGGTTGGTTACGAAGGACATATCTATTCTGAGCTTTGCTGTTTGCTCTCAGGAATCAAACTAAAGTAGCCAAGTTTCATCAGCATTAATTATATTTGGAAGAAACTCTGGGTCTTCCTCTAACATCAACTGTAAGGGCATGCAGACCTGCACTCGAATGTCCTTTTGTTCGGGAATCAACAGTCTTGGAACCCATTGCACACAAACATGTGTCATTAGTAATTTTTCTGTCACCAACGTGTGGGGGGCACGCAATGAAATGTTCAGTATTTCAGAAAGTGATTTTAAGGTAATTAATCGATCCTCTCTCACAATGACAGCGGCAGAGATTATGTTTTCATCCGTAAGAGCAGTAACTGGAGCACTGGGTCCACCTTCGTTTAAAATTGATTGTCTCCCCTCTTTAAACAATTTAGACCACCTTTGAGCTGTACTGTAGGGAAGCACAGACTCTCCATAGGCCTCCTATAACATTGTATATACCTCAGCTGAAGACTTTTTGAGAAGATAGCAGAATTTGAAAGCCGTATATTGTTCTTCATGTGTTACCTACATTGTAGCGGTAGGCGGTACTGAAAATGTCTGAAGTTGCCTGCCTCTCACAGGCAGGAACCAGGAGTCCCAACAATGAAACTACTATGGCCTGATTGTTGAGCATTAAGCTAACAGAATGTTGTTGTTGTGGTTTTCAGTCCTGGTGTGGTGCAGCTCTCCATGCTACTCTATCCTGTGCAAGCTTCTTCATCTCCCAGTACCAACTGCAACCTAAATCCTTCTGAATCTGTTTAGTGTACTCATCTCTTGGTCTCCCTCTACGATTTTTACCCTCCACGCTACCCTCCAATACTAAACTGGTGAGCCCTTGATGCCATAGAGTATGCTCCACCAACCAATTCCTTCTCCTAGTCATGCTGTGCCGCATGTTTCACTTCTCTCCAATTCTATTCAATGCCGTCCAATCATCAGCATTCTTCTGTAGCACCACATTTAGAAAGCTTCCATTCTCTTCATGTCCAAACTATTTATCGTTCATGTTTCACTTCCATACATGGCTGTACTCCATACAAATACTTTCAGAAACGACTTCCTGACACTTAAATCTATACTGGGTGTTAACAAATATCTCTATTTCAGAAACGTTTTCCTTGCAATTTCCAGTCTACATTTTATATCCTCTCTACTTGTACCATCCTCAGTTATTTTCCACCCCAAATAGCAAAACTCATTCAATATTTTAAGCCTCTCATTTCCTAATCTAATTCCCGCTGCATCACCCGATTTAATTCGACTACATTCCATTATCCTAGTTTTGGTTCTGTTGATGTTCATCTTATATCCTACTTTCAAGACACTGTCCATTCTGTTCAACTGCTCTTCCAGGTCCTTTGCTGTCTCTGACAGAATTACAATGTCATCAGTGAACCTCAAAGTTTTTATTTCTTCTCCATGGATTTTAATACCTATTCCGAACTTTTCTTTTGTTTCCTTTACTGCTTGCTCAATAACATCGGAGATAGGCTACAACCCCGTCTCACTTCATTCCCAAACAATGCTTTCCTTTCCTGCCCCTCGACTCTTATAACAGCCATCTGGTTTCTGTACAAATTGTAAATACCCTTTCGCTCCCTGTATTTTACGCCTGACACCTTCAGAAATTGAATGAGAGTATTCCAGTCAACATTATCAAAAGCTTTCTCTAAGTCTACAAATGCTAGAAACGTAATTTTGCCTTTCCTTAAGCTATTTTCTAAGATAAGTCGTAAGGTCAGTATTGCTTCACGTGTTCCAACATTTCTATGGAATATAAACTGATCTTCCCTGAGGTCTGCTTTCCATTCGTCTATAAAGAATTCGCGTTAGTATTTTGCAGCCATGGCATATTAAACTGATAGCTTGGTAATTTTCACATCTGCCAACATCTGCTTTCTTTGGGATTGGAATTATTATATTCTTCTAGAAGTCTGAGGCTATTTCGCCTGTCTCATACATCTTGCTCACTAGATGGTAGAGTTTTGTTAGGCCTGGCTCTTCCAAGGTTGTCAGTAGTTCTAATGGAATGTTGTCTACTGCTTGGGCTTTGTTTCGACTTAGGTCTTTCAGTGCTCTGTCAAACTCATCACAAAGTATCATATCCCGTATTTCATTTTCATCAACATTCTCTCCCATTTCCATAATATTTTCCTCAAAAACATCGCCATTGTATTGACCCTTTATATACTCCTTCCACCTATCTGCTTTCCCTTCTTTGCTTAGAACTGGGTTTCCATGCAAGCTCTTGACATTCATGCAAGTTGTTTTCTTTTCTCCAAAGTCTCTTTAGTTTTCCTAGTGATATGTGCCTCTTCATCCTTACATTTGTCCTCTAGCCATCCCTGCTTAGCCATTTTGCAGTTCCTGTCGATTTCATTTTTGAGACATTTGTATTCCTTTTTGTCTGCTACATTTACTGCATTTTTATATTTTATCCTTTCATGAATTAATTCCAATATCTCTGCTGTTACCAAGGATTTCTACTAGCCCTCGTTTTTTTACCTACTTGATCCTCTGCTGCCTTCACTATTTCATCTCTCAAAGCTACCCATACTTCTTCTACTGTATTTCTCTCCTCCATTCTTGTCAATCGTTCCTTAATGCTCTCCCTGAAGCTCTCTACGACCTCTGGTTCTTTCCGTTTATCCAGATCCCACCTTTTTGCAGTTTCTTCAGTTTGAATCTACAGTTCACAACCAATAGATTGTGGTCAGAGTCCACATCTGCCCCTGGAAACGTCTTTTAATTTAAAACATGGTGCCTGATTCTGTGTCTTACCATTATATAATCTATCTGAGACATTCCAGTATCAGCTAACAGAATATCATAAGATTAAATATTAGTGCGAGAAATTATGACCATAAAACATTATGATCGTTCTTTATTGAACAGACTTCATAAAAACATTTACCTCTAACTCAGTTACATTTTTAATCTTTTTTGAGGCACTTACATTGTTGAGCTATTTGATTATAGCCGCCATTTATGTAAACATTTAATTACATTTTTTTAAAATTTGTAATGTCCTTATGGTAATGTGTGTTTTATTTTCCAAAACATATATTTTGTCATCATGAGGACTCAATGCTTTCTTGTTTATTTCAACTGTATGTATTTTGTGTTTCTCAGTTCCAAACATATTAATTCTTTTGTACTTTTCTCTACTGTTAATCAAACCATCTTTATAATCTTCCAAACTTATTCTGCTTCTGACAATACATTTCTTAATTCCTTTAGATTTTTCTCCATTTTATTACCGAATTTATAAGCACACATTTGTGCTCTCAAACTACAAAATTATTCAGTTATTTTAGCATTGTATTCATCTTTCACTTTTGCTACAACTTTCTTGTTAGCTTTGGGATACATTAAATATTATTTTTAGGGTAATGACTAGTATCAAATGTATCAGTCATTCATTTCATATCTTCATACAAATCTTTGGTTAGTATGTTTTGGATATAACTGATTCTATCTCGATTTCACAATTCAATATTTTGTCCATATCTCTTTTTCATTATTCTACAGTGAAAATCGTCTGTGACTAATTTTAATAAATCAAGTCTACTGATACCACCATAGATAGCTTTATGAAGGGTAATTCTTGTGTCATTCATATGAATAGCAGCAAGATTTTCATTAAACATAGTTCTTGCTTTAAAGTTTGGCTTTGCTGTTATTGTATCACATTTTTCTCCATCTGACACTAATTTTATATCTATTCTGTTTGTTACAATTTCCATTGTCTTGCCAAAGACTGAACTATTAATCAGTTTATAGACATCTTTTTATAATCATTTTTTGATTAAGTTCTCATTTCTGTATTTAAATATATACACTTCTTCTACCAATCAGATGATTTAAAATTTAAAAACTATGTACTTTTGTTAATCATGTTCTTAATGATAAATACTGCTTAAGATTACTATAATGAAATACATATTCCCTTTTATAATTCAGAAGAGACAACTTCTTGTTATCTTTAGTTCCAGGCTCATTTTTATGTTGAGGTGCTAATGGTAAAACTTCATGTAAATCATGTAATTCATTTGGATATTCTAAATATACCTCAAAAATATATGTAATTTTAGCAGGATCTGATTATCCCTTATTTTTATTCAACAAAAATTATTAGGGAACAGCCCTAAGGCTGTTCCTGTTGCCCCTGGTTCTTCCCATTCAAATGCAACAACTGACAAATATTGACTCATAGCATAGCCATATAAATTATTCACACCTAATTATGCTGGATAGTTAGATACATTTTTACTATCAAAATCCTTCATACATTTATTGTTTGCTTTAATGTATCTTTTTGAACACTGTGATATTCAACCTTTTATTCCCTTTCCAACCATTAAAACCATAACTTAACCATGCAGTAAATTAAGTGGTTGCATAGTAATTTTCAAAATAGCATCCCAAGATGATCATGGTGCAGTATAATACCAAGATGGATCTGACTGTTCTTGAGAAGTTAACGATATCATTTTTCAATTTCAAAATAAATTATTTCAAATTATTCACCCTTTTTTCATTCAATAAATTTTTAATGGAATTTTTCCTCTATAAACAACAGGATCTCTATAGTGTCCATTTACAATGGGTTCGTGTTTGTCATGCTTCACTGTAAATTAATTTTCTGGATTCAGTTGACAGTTGTCCTTTGTCAGTAGTGAACTTTCATAATAAGCATAAATAACGAATGGAACCTTCTGCATATGTTGACAATTTTTGAAACTTACATAGGAACCCTTTTCAAGCATTTCTACTTTTAATGGTTTGTTAATGAAACTGCTTGATGTGTGATTATCTAACTTTTCTTGACTAGTGAAATGGAGTGAGTATATATCACCAAAATGTTACTTATTTTACCTATCACTTACTTATATTTTATACTATATGTATTATTTTCATTATTTACTTATTTTGCTTCATTGCGTCAAAACAGACCAGGATAAATTTTTATAGAACAGTAGTGTGAGTTATCACCTTCCTTGAAACAAAGGAGATCTACATTCTTCTCTTTAACAAATTTCATGATTTTTAGCGAATACACTTTATAGTTCTCATAAAATGAAAAAACTGTGATAGATACACTCATTTCATTTTCAGTTTTTGGAGTATCATCAACCACTACAGGAAACTCAAAATTGTCAAGTTTCTTATCAAGATGAAGACCATCATTCTTATATTTCACAACTCATATTGCATGACTCTTCCTGAAATTTTCTCTGCACGATGTAAAGCAGATTTTATAGCCCACAGAAAATATTTTTGATCTTTGTATTTTACATTAATGTATGGTGTTTAATTTTTTATTTTGTCTGGTAGTTCGATTAAGACAATCCTCTCAATGGAACATATCCTTTAATTCCTAGATGCCAATCAGTGAATCTATTATTGGTCCATCTTAACCTGTGTGTTTTAATGTCACCCATTCTTAATAAAATACTTTATTTACCTATCTTAAATTTTTTAATTAGCTTTCTTTCATTTTAAACCTATAGTATTCAGTCTGTGACATAAATTCCACAATATTTCTATTTGTACACATTTGATACACACAAAAAGTCTTAGAATTTTCTTCAATACATGATGCATGCTTAGATTGTCTTAAATTTTTTTTTACTTTTCGGTTTTACCAACTGTAAGAAATGATAACGATCTATTGAGCTTATATTATTTTCAAAATCTAAATTTTGTAATGTGTTTGCAAATGCAGTATCAGCTACTAAATCTCTAACTGTTCTTCAGTCTCTTTGTCTCTTTTTGATCATGTCGTACGAATTCCCAATTAATGTATCCTGAAACTCTTGTATAAAACTTCCAGACAATTTTTTAAAGATAATATAGCATTCCAATTTAATTTATCTTGAAATTCTCTCACAAAATCGTCGGTCAATTTTTGATTTCATGATATTTCTTCCCTATTTAACTACCCCTTAAATTCTCTAATGAAATCGTCAGACAACACTTGTGTATACGATATTTATTTCCAATTTGTTTTATCTTCAAATGCTATCATAAAATCTTCAGATAATATTTTCTGAATGCAGGGATACAATTCCAATTCTGTTTATCTTGAAATTCTGTCATAAAATCATCAAATTATTTTTGATGTCTTGATATATTATTCCAATTTTATTCATCTTGAAATTCTCTTATAAAACTCTCACATATTTCACATATTGTTGGTATATATTCCCAATGTAATTTATTATTAAGGCCACTCATAAATTTTTTGGTGTATTATAAAATCTCAAAATTCATTCTTCTCATTCAAATTCAAAAATGTACCTCCCTTTTTAATATAATCAACAATTACATTTCTGTATGTCCCATTTGGTAAATAAAGTTAATACAATTGTTGAAAATATAATTTTTTATACATAAGTTGAATTATCTGAATAGGTTGTCCTTCTGTAGCTTTATAGCTGATGCAACTCATAATGCTGGGATGCACTAAATTTGGGCTTGTTAATATTACCATTTATAAGTTCAAAAAGTAGTTGTTTTCTGAGTTTTGAATAGCCCATAAGTCCTAATTATTTTGGTCTAGCTTTTAATCTGTTTACTTTCACACTATTTACGCTCGCCATATATTATCTCTGCAATGATATAGATTTATAATAGTTTAACCTCTTCAAATCTGAAGAAATTCCAGGATCTCTGAGCTTTGACTATGTAAAAAATAAGAAAAAAATTTAATTTTATGTTTTATTCATTATGGAAATTCAGAGACAGTGACGGCAGGAGCTGAAAAACCAACACATGAAATTACACTAAAGCAAAAAGAAGTTACAAATGATATTTTAACTTTTCTCTGCATATTTTCCAGGGTCTAGAATTGGGACCCTGCAATTTTAAACAAATTTTAAGACAATGTAATGACTACTAAGCCAACAGCTACACCCACATTCAGATATCAATTTTATTATTGAAGCACAAACAGCTAAATCTGTCGTTAGACTGAATGTAAATTATATACATTAATTTTTGAATCTAAGCAATTGAAAAACTAATAAATGTTTTTCCCTTAAATGGAGTCTAATTAACCACATGATTGCATTTAGTAACAAGTGTTTATTATAAGAACAAGCTGTGGTTATATATAAGCCATGTAGTTGATCTTTTAGGATATGTTCGACCTAGGAAAGCAGTTCAAGACATTGTTAAGGAAAACTATTGAAAATCACTAGAAAATATTGGTAGTCCTTAGGCTGTGATACCTAAATATATACAAAATTCTACACAATCTATCAATGAACTAGGTCCATATTCGTTAGGTATGAGATGCAAAATGCCTTTTGCTGAACATTTCCAAGATTGGGTTTATGTGTAAGGCTTACCATCCAATATAGAATATGGATAATATAAAATAAAGAAATAAATAAAGAAGATGTATAAATCACAAATAAATGCCAAAGAAAAGTTAAATAGAATTTGAGAAAATCACATTCAAAATTTCAATAGAGTAGTTGTTAAGCTGTAGGAACTTTACATGAAAGAAAAGAAGAAATAAACAGTATATTACCTCAAGTTATACCTCAAACAGTTAATTAAAACTTAAGACCAACTTTCATTCTTTTGAATTTATTGGTGATGTTTGTAAATACACTTTTACATTATTAGATGTAAGAGAAAAATTTATGAAGACATGCTTATGGAATAGAAGATAGATGTCCAGATTGTGAAGAAACGTTAAGATTTAATTACAATCCAGGTCAGCTGAAGCAGACTTACAGCTGTGCCCTAATACAGTAAATTTATATCTACAAATGAAAGAAACTTCAAGAATTATTTGTTGGCACAATTATTTTAACTTTGTAAGTGATTATACTGAAGAACAATTGGTTAATGATATAATAAACAGAGTTAAGATTTCCTACATGCAATTCAAAGAGGTATAAGTATATCCCCTGCAAATTTTAATCATTTATCTCAGGGTGAGGGAGCTGCACAATAAAAATTAGAAAAAAAATGTAAATTTAATATCATATAAAATCTAGATGGGAGGAACAACCTGGCTGAAATATGAATGAGAAAAATTTTATTGAAAAATAAAAAATTTAATGAATATTAGTTTCAATAAATGGCAGCTGTTAGACATAAATCTAGTCACAGGCTTAAATCATGTTTTTTCAGTGTTGAATGTTTTTGATTATGTGAAACAAAATAATTTAACACTATCTGATGATCAAATATTCTTAGAATTGTAGTTATCTTCCAGAGATAGGAAAGAAATATTAATTTACCACACTTACTTATTTTAATGAGATTTTGCAATGAAAATCAGTGATTGAATATTATGTTTGCTGAAATAAGAATAGGAGAAAAGCCAACTTTGTTGGGATTGTAAAAGAAAATGACATAGATTATGAACAAATATGTTAACAAAAAGAAAAAGGCAGCTTCTATCCCTTTATGAAAGATGATATAAAAACACATCTGC